>NC_056733.1:192469242-192769242 GCF_019279795.1 Protopterus annectens
TCTCAGCTAACCCCCACTCAAGACAGAGTACATTAGGACCCCTACTCAACACGGTCTCATGCATAGCTTCTCTACCCTTTCACAGGTTCCAGAAGATAAGATCACAAGTTCAGTCCATTTTACCAAAAATAAGGTTCCTGCCCTTCTAATTCTTCAGGCCTAGGACCCATGGCAGCAGCTATCACTCTGGTTCCACTGGCAAGGTTTCACATGAGACTACTTCAATGGCTTTTAGCCTCACAATTGTCCATTCTTTCTTACCCAGTGAATCAACCAATCCTGATAACAGAATATTGCAAAAAAGATATGCCCTGGTGGATGAAGTTGGAAGAAATCCTAATAGGCTGTCCATTTGTTCCCTTTCAGCCCAAGACCATAGTGACCACGGACACCTCCCAGATGGGGTGGGGGTGCATTATCTAGTAATGACAGTCCATGCCACTTGGTCTCCTCAACAGGCCAACTTGCACATCAGTGTCCTGGAAATGAGAGCAGTGCTCCTAGTGTTGCAAGCCTTTCAAGTTGCTCTTCCTCTGGGAACAGTTGAGATCCAGTCAGGCAACATGTCAGTAGTCTGGTACATCAACAAATGGGGGAAACAAATCCTACCCGCTCTGCTGGGAAGCTCTGAGTTTGGCAATGGGCAATATCCTCCAACCGCTTTCTTGTGGCAATGCACATGCCGGGGAGCGCCAATATGATAGTGGACAAGTTGAGCAGACATATTCTACTGCCTCATGAGTGGTTTCTAAATCCCAAAGTGGCAAAAGAAATATTTTACCATTGGAGCAAGTTTTGTTGTGATCTATTTGCTTCCCCAATGAACAAGTGCAGCACATACTTTGCCCTAATCCCACAGGGAGAGTTTCCAAAAGATGCTGTCCTCCTCGATTGGTCTCCTTTATGCCTTTCCTCCCTTTCCCATCATTCCCCCTCTTTCTAAAGAAAGCCTAAAGGTTGTGAGCCAAAGTGATCCTTATTGCCCCTTTCTGGCCTCGGCAAGTTTGGTTCCCCTTTCTATGGCCTTGCTTGGTTCACCAACCTTGGCTTCTGGACCCAGTTCCAGATCTGCTGTCCCACCCACAAGGGCTGCCACATCAGGATCTTTATTCCCTCCAGCTCACAGCTTGGTTCCTCCAATTCCGTTAGTCACCAGGCAGAATAACATTACTTCCCCTGTACGAAAAATTCTTCTGGCTTCCCATAGATCTTCCACCAGGAAACTGTATTCCAGTGAATGGAAAATATGTTCTCTTTGGGCCTCTGAAAATAATTTAGATCCTTTCTTGGCTCCAGTTGAAAAAGTTTTGGAATTCCTAGTGGAGCTTTTTGAGCAAGGAGTGGCTGCCTTCACCACTAGAGTTCTTTTAGAAGCCATGTCTAATTTCCACAATGGACACAATGACCATCCTTTATTTCCCATCACCTATGCAAAGTGTTCCTCAAAGGAGTCTTACATATTAAGCCTCCGTTCAAGGATCTATTACCTCCGTGGGATCTTACTTTCATTTTACAATACTTAGTACTACCTCCCTTTGAACCAGCTGCCATTTGCCATCTCAAATTCCTTTCCTGGAAAACTCTTTTTCCAGTGGCCATCATTTCAGCCAGGGGAGTCTCGGAAATTTAGGCACTTTGAGCAAAACCACTGTACATCATTTTTCATTAAGACAGGGTGTCGTTAAGGACTAACCCTGCATTTCTTCCTAATGTGGTCTCTGAAATCAAACATCAGTCAATCAATTCACTTACCAGTTTTCTTTCCCAGTTTCTCTAACAAAGGCAAATATTGTTTACATTTATTAGATATTCATAGACAGCTGAGGTTTTACCTTGATAGGACTAAAGATTGCAGAGCATCAAACCAAATGTTTATTTTTCAGGACAAGAAAAGGTAAATCTGTATCTGAGGAGACTTTATCAAAATGGTTAAAGAGACTGTGTTGCCTTCATTTATGAACATAATAATAGAAAATTATCTGCTCTTGTCAGAGCACATTCAACCAGATCTATTGCCACTTCAACTGTTTTTCATTCCAAAGCTTCTGTAGATGAAATATGTGCAGCCACAACTTGGACTACATCTCATACTTTTATCACTCCTTACAAATTAGATATGGTCTCCAGGGGAAGAACATCTTTTGGCTCTATGTTTCTCAGGAATATCCTTCCATAAGGCCACCCAGGGAGTAAAGTACCTGGGGACTCTATCCCAACTGTCAAGAATTAAGAAAGATTGACATAATCAGATAAAGAAGTTATGTACTCACCTTAACGTTTAATCTGTGTTGCCGATCTTCGTTCATTCTTGACATCCCACCCACCAACCCCCTCCATTAGAATTCCTGAGGCTTGTCCTGGGCTTTCATTAGGGTTTTTAACTTGGACATGGCTTCTTCTCATAATTTATATCTTCTTCTTCTTGCTATAGTCTGCAAACACAATCTGAGGTATAGACGGAGGGGCACTGTAGGTAGAGACTTGGCTGGTGCGAGATGTATAAAGGTCAAGCCATTTCTGAGGATTGGAACTGTATCCCAACTGTCAAGAATGAACGAAGGCTGACATGGTGAGTACATAACTTTTTTTCTTTCAGAAACAGAATTTACCTACAACCTACACTGTAGATAATACACTCTTACAAAGCAAAAGGGTAGTTCGGGACTTTGGCACTTGGGTCAGTAGTTTCCTCACTTTGATCATTATGTGGCAACTGTTGTCAGGAAATCCTTCTACTTGACACAACTAGTAGCCAAAGGCATTTCATCTGACTCCAAAGATGATATTGTTCCCCTATATTCCGCACTGATAGGCCCAATGCGCAACTAACATGAAAAGTCCTAGAAGGGTTCCTAACAAAAAGATCTCTTAATAATTTTAGTTATTATTGGGAAAGACTGAAAGCCTTGCCCTGTATTCCATGTCCTATAGGCTCCTGAGGGGTGATATGTGCCTCACATACCATGTCATTAGAGATCTGGTGGTCCTTGACCTCCTATATCTCAGTAAGACAAAAAGTCTCAGCTAACACTAGAACAAGAAACTTCAACCCTCACCATCAGATAAACAGAACATGATGGAGTGAGACAGAGAGATTCATCACTCAGTACCTCCCCTTTCTTTGGAATAAACTTCCTATGCAGGTTAAGCAATGCAATTCTATATATTCCCTCAAATTAAACCTGGATAACTGCTCTTATATTTATCCTGAGACTAACTGCCACTCTCTGTCCTTGAGAAAGGAGATAAAGCCTAGGGATGGTTATTGGTAAGACATACTCGGTCATTAAACTTAAACAGCCTAGAAAGGTCAATGAATCTATGAACTTGAAGAAAATAAAATATATAATGGGAAATTATATGACTACCAAGTGAGAACAATGTTATAAAAACTGAATATTGAAAGGACAGGAAAGAGAAAAAGCAGTGGTATGAAGCAGTGATCCCAGATTTTTTATTATGGCAAGCCTTGGGGAAAATTAAGAGGATTATAAAAACAGAAGGAAAAGGTTTAGGGGATAGAACATCATCAACATTTTTTTATGGTTGTTGATGTTGTATAAACTTCTAATTCAAGGGTGTGTTATTTAAATTAGTATCAGAAAGACTGTCATATATAGGGCATAGAAAATACATTTCTAAGTGATTTCTTAGAAAGTCAGAGAGATGGAATTAAAAAATTTAAATTATGAAGGCAGCTGTTTCAGATGAATTTGATATATGGTATTCAGAAAGTAAATATGAATATGATTTTGGTGTGGTTAGCAAAAGAAAAACTATTATGTTGTAACTGGTAAATCTGATAAAATGTTTATAGCTGTTTGGAAAGTACAAACTGAAGAACTGTTGCGTAACAAGGAGGGACTGAAGGTGCAAATTATTAAAATAGTTAAAAATGATTGTGGCAGAAACCGTGGAGGTTTGATATTTCTAAAATTGTCAAGAAAAGAAGAAATATTGTGCTGCAAATTAGTTTGTGAATATGCAAATATGTCAAATATGTAGATTATGCATGTAAATAGTGTGTGTGCTTGTTTGTGCGTATGTATATCAATGTGTGTGTGTGTGTGTATATATATATATATATATATATATATATATGTATATGTCTGTGTATGTATATATATATATATATATATATATATGTGTGTGTGTGTGTGTGTGTGTGTGTGTGTATGTATATATGTGTATATATATATATATATGTGTGTGTGTGTGTATGTATATAAGTGTATATATATATATATGTGTCTGTGTGTAGATATATATATATATATATATATATATATATATATATATACACATACATACATACATATATATAAAGTGCAGTCACCAAGCTGTAGGGCATAAAATCAAACTTTAATAAAATAAGTAAAACAGATAGGATAAGTGGTTTTTGGGTTTGTAATGAACCCTTCTTCAGATGTGCCATTTAAATCGTGATCATAGTATATATAGGACGGACATAGAAAATCAACGACCCCTTTTCAGACACTCCTTTCTCAATAGCCAATCAAATTATTCTGCATAACCTATGCCCCCTTCAGGGCGGGTTTAAGTGGTAAACTAGCATTAAGCCCAGGAAACTTGTATGTCTGTAATTCAGCCATCAATCTCATCTCTGTTCTGTATGCATTGTAATTTCGCCCTCGTGAGAATTTTCTTGTAACACTTGCAATACTATAAGGTAAAATGATGCCCTGGATTCTCTATAATATGTCTTAATATAGAACTCTTCATATCTTTTAGCTTATTGTCACTGCCGTGTTTAGAAATACACTCTTTGAGTTGCCTGACAGAATTCACAACTAGCAATACATACTACATGTTTAGTTTTATAATATGTGTAGGTTTGACAACTGTATCTTGTGCCAAAGGTGGGATATATAAATACATTCTTATTTGAAATATATCTGTAGGATGAACATGTTCTGTACAGGTATGTGCTTGTCCTGTCAGATCTTACATTTTCTATTGTATACATAAAGTAAAGAAGCAGCTGTTTTAAATTATTATTCCTCTTAAAACCAAACCAAGGTCCTTCACCAACCTACACCACCAAAACACACACATAGCAACACAAAGCACATGCCTACATTCAGGAAGGCTCTCAATAAAAATCTGCTCAAGAAACAGAGACCTCCAAAGCAGAAACGCAAGCAACCTCCACCCCCCAACACAACCCAAATGACACACAGCCCACAAACTCAGTCTGCCACTCAACCACAGCCTGTAATGCATAACAACATACCCAACACTAGTCATAGGTGACTCTATAGTCAGGTACACTGATGCTCCACTCACCAGGCTAAACAAGGAGAAAGTTACTGTCAGCTACCTGTCGGGTGCCAGAATCTGCCACATCACACGCACTTAGGTCACTGCACAACAAATATGACTCTGTCATTGTCCATGTTGGTGTGAATTACCTGAGATGGACCTCCCTGAACTACATGAAAGACATGGAGGAGCTCTCCAATCTTGTAGCCCAGGCAGGTATGACCCTAGCCCTGAGTAGCATCCTGCCATCACCCAGAATGATACCACAGTACAAGGACAAAATGATTGACTTCAACAATTGGCTAAGCTTCTGGTGTCATTCTAAGGGAATCCAGTATCTGTCTGCCTGGGATGACATGATTGACAGACCACGATGCTTTGCCAGAGATGACCTACACCTGTCACCCTTGGGATTCCGGATACTGGCTAAGGCTCTTGCCACCCCTATAGTGCCTTTTTTAGGCAAGGTTCATCTGACAAATTCACCACTGTAACAGGTACAAGCAAGCAAAATCTGAGGGTAATGCCACTCAATGCTAGAAGTCTAAACCTTGAAATGCATTTATTCGAGGCACTTCTTAAAATGGAGAATATTGACATCTGTGCAGTGGCAGAGACCTGGTTCAAGGCTCCAAAGAGCACCCCTGAATTACCAGGCTATAATTCATACCACACCTTTCGGCCACCTAACCTGGACCTAAACACTAAAGGCGGAGGCGTGTCCATATTCATTAAGGATATCCACACCTCCAGGCTAGTTGCTCAGCATAATGCGAGATTATCCAAGTGCAACTAACTCTGGGCAAGACTGCAATCCAAACTGTAACTTGCTGCAGATCCCCCACCATGCCCCAGGATTCCCACTCCTCATTTCTTGATACACTGGAAAATATTAGGGTACATCCCAACATTCTAACAATGGTAGATTTCAACTACCCCACCATTAACTGGGAAAACTACTCACGTACTAACTGTTTTGCTCAATGTTTTCTGGAATTCATAAATTCCAACGCTTTGGATCAACTTATCCAACCCCCCACCAGGGGCAGCAATATCCTAGACATGGTCATTACCAACATGGGCGAACGGTGTTCCACATCAGAGGTCAGTTCCTCATTGGTCAGATCCGACCACAAGCTAATCAGCCTAGACATCCATATCCCGCCCCCACCCCCCATTAGGGAAACCACTGTAAAAAATTTCTCCAAAGCCAACTTCACACTTCTTAAGACAGAAGTGGCAAACTTCATGATACCCATGCAGACGGACAATAGATGTACAACTGCTGAATCCTACACAAATGCACTTTATAAGCACTTACATCAGTGCATGGATCATGCTATCCCTAACAGAACCAATATGCTATCCTCCAAAAAACGAAAGCCAGTCTGGTGGTCCCCTGCCTTATGGCAAACTCTACAACAGAAGAAAGAAACTGTTGCAAAAAAGAGTAAAATCCCATGATTGGAGGAACTCTCTGGTCAGCCTCAGTAAGAAGCTGAGATCCCTCATAAAATCCTCCAAAGCTAGTTATGAAAACAAAATCGCCACTGACTCTAAACACAACCACAAAGCATTCTATAGCTATGTCAAGAATCTCAATGGCAACACTCAGATCTGCTCTGAGTTACAGCACAATGGCACTAAATATACAGAACCAACTGATATTGCCAACATCCTGGCAGATAGGTTCAGTGCTAACTTTATCCCTCTCTCACCCCCTAAATGGCCCATCTCTATACCGGACGAATGCAAAGTTCCTGTAATCATGGCTGCACAGGTAAAAAACACACTCTCCAAAGCCAAGAACACAGCATCCATGGGACCTGACAACATCCCAGGCTGCGTTCTACATGAACTACAGAATGAACTGGCACCCCACCTAAGCATCATGGTCAATCATAGCCTCACCTCAGGCATTGTGCCCACTGAATGGCGCACAGCAATGGTTATCCCACTCCACAAAGGGGGAGTCACTATTGACCCTGGGAACTCTTGCCCCATTAGACTAACGAGCCTGGTCTGCAAGGCCATGGAACGTATCATCATGGAACTTATAAAGAAAGACATTGGTAATCTCCAAACTCTGGACCCCACCCAGTTCGGGTTTGTAAAAGGCAGATCATGTCTCCCAAACCTGATAGACTTCTTTGAAGCAGTCACCGAAGCCATAGACGAGGGTAAGGTGGTTCACACAGCCTATCTAGATCTCGCCAAGGCTTTTGACACCATCCCCCACTCTGGAATTATAGATAAACTCACTAAACTAGGTATAAATCCCTATGTCACAAGATGGGTTGCGAACTGGCTCACTGACAAAACCCACACTGTGAAAGTAGCAGACTCCAAGTCCGACTTCAGACCAGTGACAAGTGGAGTTACCACAGGGTTCAGTCCTGGGTCCTCTCCTGTTTGGTATCTATGTTTCTGAAGTACAGGCTAACACAGTAGGTCTTTGGCTAATGCAGTTCACAGATGACTGCAAACTAGGAGCCATAATTGAAACTCCTAACGATGTGGACATCCTAAAAAAGGGCCTCGCTGAGACAGATGCCTGGTGTCAAAGCCATGACCTCAAGCTCAGTGCCAAAAAGTGCATTGTCATCCCCTTTGGTAAAAACTCTGTACCCATGAGCTACCACATAGGAGGTAGTCTACTTACCACCGAAAGTCTGATAAGAGACCTTGGGACACAGGTCGACAGTAGTCTCTCCTTTGATAATCACATCGCCACAGTAGTCAGAAAATCCTTCTACGGGGCACACCTCATCACAAAAGGTTTCTCATCCAGGAAAAAAGAGGTCATTGTTCCCCTCCACTCATCACTCATTAGACCCATTATAGAGTACAGTGCCCCTTTTGGTATATACCTCACAAGACATTTCTAACAACTGGAAAGGCTACAGAAATACCTCACAAAGAGGATTACCAGCCTCAAATAGATGCCCTATGCAGACTGTCTCAAAAAACTCCAGCTTTACTCCGTTGCATACCGCATACTCAGACATGATCTCTGCCTAACATACAAAGCTCAAACCCAGAGCTGTTGGACATGCTCCACTTAAAGAAATCCCAATTCCTCCAAGCTGCATGCTCTAGGGACCTAAACCTTGTTACCACAATAAACAGAACATGCTGGATGGATAGATTCCTGTCCCAGAGACTTCCCATACTCTGCAACAAACTACTTGTCTATATCAAACAAAGCTCCTCATTAGCACTCTTCAAGAAAAATCTTGATGATTGGATGGGAAATAGGAAATTCACCCCGGGGATCACCTCTCTGGCTCTGCTCGACAGGGGCACAGGAAAATAATTTTCTTAGGTGGCGAAAGCCAGGGTACCTTTTTGGCTAGGCTTGTATAGGCCCTTGGGCCAATAGCCTAGTACCTAACTACGAACCTATGAACTATGTAATTTTATAACCTGATCAAGCATCAAGATCTTCCAATTATTCATGACAATATTAAATATATATATATATATATATATATATATATATATATATATATATATATATATATATATATATATATATATATATATATATGTATATTTGATATCGCTGGCATAAGTAAGAACAAGTCTATTTTTCTGCCTAGAGGAATAAGGAGACTCAGGGGTATCATCCTAAGTGGAATTAATCACTTTCGATGCAGATGAACCATTTCTTGGTTTGATGAAGTATGCTTTAGCCTTTGTACTTCTCACTTCACTAATCAATTTAATTTATTTATCTATCTGCGTGTGTGTGTGTAACCCATCTTTGAGCTCATCCCCAACTTATTCATAGCTAAAAAATAATCTCCATCTTACATATGCAATTTGGAAGTTCTATATATTTTATTCTTTATCACGTTGGAGAGTATATGTTAGAGATGCATACTGGTCCTACTTAGAAGATTATTCTTTCTGTATTCTTTTCTAAAAAGTTCTGCAGTGATATAGCCTTTCTCATCCATGAAGAGTCTAACATCTAAAAAAATCAATGTTTAAATAAGAATAATGCAAAGTAAATTTTAAATGTATAGTTTCCTGTAGAGGATGTGTAGCTATTAATGTTTTTGCTGCTATGTACAAGGCTGTCATTGTCATTATTGTAATAATCTGAAGAAAGCAGCAGTAAGTGTTTCATTTTTCCTTCCTTGACACTCACAGTATTATAAATACCTAATAACACTGCAGCAGTGGTTTTACTCCAGAAATTATAGACAGTAATATAAAATAATACCATATCTATCGATATATATCTGTGTATCTATATCTTTCTATATATCTATAGCTATATATAGATACAGATTATATGTACACAGTAATATAAAATAATACCATATCTATTGATATATATCTGTATATCTATATCTTTCTATATATCTATAACTATAGCTATATATAGATACAGATTATATGTATATCTATAGGATTAAGATGTACTAACAGCAGCAGCAGCAGTTTAGGTGGCCAAAGCTCTGGACTTTACACCTTGAATGGACCTCAAAATTTGTATTAAAAGACATTTCCTCCTTTCTTTTATGGGCATCTTCTGTTCTTTAAATATGAGGGTAATTGAAAAGGGGTATATCTCAGCTTTTTGTGATTTACCTCAATACCAGTAACATCTAAATAAAATAATATACAGCTCCCAATAAGATAATATACTGAAATAAAATAATATACTGCTCCCAGGAGGAAATAAATGGCATAATTTGTACCAGGTTTGCCTAGAGTATTCTGATTTCTTGTCCATCTTTAAAACTGAGACTGAAAAGTAAATGCTGTTGCCTGCATATAGTAATAATGTTGATGTGATGGGAGTGCCTGTCTGTGAAGGTGTGAGTCTCTTTTTCACAGATTTTTTCCCTCAAAATCTCCTGTCCATTACTACTGATTTTTAGATAGAAAAAAAAAACTGCACAGGTGATAATTTTACCTTGCATCCACCATTGCTTATCTTGCAGTTGGAAATGTTTTCTCCTTATGTTACATTCAAAAGAATCAAGTGTAATTTTAGACTCATAGATTAGTAATAAGCTAACTGCTCTTGTGGGCCAATTTAAGCCTAACCAATTACCCTGTGTAAGGATCAAACCCTGCACCTTGTGTCTGTAAGATAAACACCTTAATCATTATACCAACCTTCAACTTTTAGTTTATTTACTTTTTTAAAACCGAGTACAAGGGATCATATTCTCCTGTTTTTCAAGCATTTATTTATTTTTTGCAGTAAAGCAGTGATCTCCGTGGACCTTTTTTAGACTCAGCCCAGGAGCAGTGTCTGGTTAAGTGACTTGCTCAAAATCACATAGGCAATGGAAGCTGAGGAAGTCGAATCTTGCACCACTGGACCACAGGAAACTGCTTGTTAACAGCTAATCCTTTAAGACAACTGCCTGACATTACTTATCAGAAACAGCACATACTCATATACACAAGAAAAACTGCATCCGTTCTGGCAGTAAAACAAACTGTATGGCAAACAGACCACTTTGATAATACAACATTCTGTATTTAGTGATGACTGTTGTAACAAGTATGATGAGCTGGTATGCTACAAGCATGTCTTATGTTTACTGCCTGCACAGTTAGCTACACATGAACAGAACTGGGTAAAAAAACAAGGGAAAGAAGAGAAATAATGGGTAAATCCAATGTTGTCTTCCCTGTCTGACTTGACAATTGGGGTTACATGGATCCAAGGCCAGCAATATCACAGAGCTTCTCCAGAACTCAAATTCCTCTCCCATTACACACCATGGTGTACAATCCCTTCAGATCTCATTTGCCACACTTTAAAGCAGACATGCTGTCTGGAGCTCTGGCCAAATTAACTGGGTCTTAGGATATCTTTAAGACTCCCCCCTCTCTTATATATATATATATATATATATATATATATATATATATATATATACATATATATATATATATAAAATTTGTCTATAAAAGTTTGGGCCTAGGCCCATTAACATAATGTATTTTCTCCTTTGCTTCGTTAAAATCTTTCTCTTGGAGTATACTGATAACAGTATTGTGTTGGTGTTTATATATGTAAAAGGCTTTAGGGTTTTAAAAAAATATACAGTGTCTGGTACAAGATGCCCCACAGGATGTTCACACCCAATGCATTTACTGCTTTGAGTATTCTCATTTAGATGAGGAAGGCAAAATGTGTGCTGATTTTGGTTACAGAACTTAGAAAGGAAAACAATCTCATTCTGAAGGGACTTCTCCCTGCCACAGAAGGAGAAACTGCTTCCCCTTCCTTTAATGTGCCACCTACTCAGCTGCCTAGACCTACAGATAGACAGGGGGCAAAGTCTCAAGACAAATCTAAAGAGAAATCTAGAGACAATGACAGAGATATGGAAAAAGAGAATGAAGAGCCTCAGAATCTCTAGTTTCTGACTCTCCCATGCCAGAAGTGGTGCATTCCCGGAGATCTCTCTTACGAGTCAACCAGAATCCAACTGCTACCTCTGGCTGATGATTAGAGCCCTGTTATAATCAGGGAGTTCCCCAGGAGAGTTGCCTCACCTGGATCCAAGTCCTTGGACAGAGAGCTCTCTAGATTCTTGTCATCTCAACCTCTTTCGACTGTATCCACGAGTTCCATTAGATCATCCAGCTGCATCATAGTCCTAGATTGGGACAATATGATGAGAGCCTTTGTGAAGGATCAGATTGATATGGAGGTCATTCTCTTCCCCCTCAACCCCAAGGGTGGAAAGAACTGGTCCACTTAACCATCATTTGACTGCTCCCTCTCCATTTTTGCTTTCATATTCAGTACCCTTGGAACTGAGTTTCCCCTCATTTAGTCTCAATGTTGGCATCAACAATCAGGGTGACTGATTAGACAACAGTGCCTATTGCACCAATGCATTCATCTCCAATTTCTTTTGATTTGATGGTCACCTGGAGTCATAATATCAGTATGGAGGGCCTGGGGTTGGTTTCAAGTGTAATGGTTTTGAAGCCATTATTTGCTCTGAATGCTCTGGCACTTGATTTCTCAGCTGCATTCTTGGCCTCAGAAGAAGATTTGTCCTCTGTTCCATCTTTGCTTTTAGAATCAGATCATCTTCATTTTCAGCTTTCATGGCTTTTGATAAGATCCTGTCCCAAGTTAATTGGGAAGGGGATATTTTACTTGCCTCAGATACCACCCTGACTCCTAGTATATCAAATCCTTCACCTTCTCATTAGCTTGTCCAGGAACAGCCTGCTCCACTGGCCCTCGAGTGTATGTGTGTGTCCAGGGGTTCCCTGAAATTTCTAATTCTTCTTCCCCATCTCCCCCAGAAGAACATAAGAAGGTCAAGTGTAAAGGTAGACATGGACTCCCACAGGAGTCTCTCACTAAGGACAACAATCTCATTGAAAGTGTAGGGTCCTCCACATCTCCCCCACAAGGTAATTCCTTTGGAAAGTTGATGGAAATCCTTAGACAGAGGAGAGGTTGGACCAGCATTGCCCCTTCTCCCAATGAGATAGTGTTCCTTGAGACCTTTGGAGCAGGTCTGTCTACTGTCTAGGTGGTTATTCCTATAGGCAATCTTCTTGATGTGGTGTTCCAGAGAGAGTTGAAGGACCCTGATGTGAAAAGCCTATTCCTAAGAAACCCAACAAAGTGGCATCACCCCCCCCCCCCCAAGGATCAGCAACATCAGAGCAAAAGCCCTGCAGTGGACATCATTGATGTGGATGAGGCCACAAAAAGGAACCTTCTGAGGAAAGTGCCTTAGTCCATCCCTCTAACATGAACTATACAGCCCTTGACCACTTGGGAAAGTGGGTGTATGCCTCAGGGACTTTCACCTGCAGGCATTAAATTACATATTTCACTTAACTACACTCAAGAGAGATTTATCTAAAGAAATGACAAAATCTCTGGCAGGACCTATGACAGTAGAGTCTAAGAGGTACATGGAGGCTCAATTTACTGTCAGACAGTTGATGTCCAATGTAGCCATGTGACTCATATCTAATGCAGAGGATGGATTATCCAGGGAAGTGGGTACAGGAGTAGCTATTCATCATCATGACTTACTGTGACTGTGTGACTTTGCTGACAATTTCAAGGTATCCTTTCTGAATTCCTCATTTGATGGTTCCATATTCTTCAGACCCAAAGAGAAAGACAGCTTAACCAGAAGTCAGCAAGACAGTAAAACCTTGTCTGTCATACGAGGTGGCTTCTCTAACCGTCAGACCTTTTTCCAGAAGCAGAGGGGAGGGAAGCAACTTTGGTTCAAAAAGTGCTAACAGTTTGCTACAGACTTGTCTCATAACACGGTCCCCCGAGACAGTGTGGGAAGCCATAATAAATGCTGTGCTAAGGGCAGAGGTGGTCTTCAGAATCAATGGTTTAGAGGTCTATTCACTGATAAACCCTTTGAGCATTCCTAAATCCTTACCTTACTGTCCTGCTCTGGAGACACTTGAGGGATGCTTGTCTCTTCACCTACAAAACTGGGAAGTCATCACAAATAATAATTCTTTTTTTTTTAATACCTTTGGAAACCATATTAACAAATTCACATTTACAAACATTATACATCACATGAGTTGTTATACACCCTATAATCTAGACAATATTATATAAAATATTCAGTTTCTGTCTCCTTTTAAACCTCATTCCCCATTCAAAACATTTTTTCTGCATGTATTTTCCCCAGAATGTTCATTTTTTTCTATTTAATTTACTCCTACCCTTTTCTAAAGATCCCATCTCCTGTTCTTTTATCTCTGTTACAATATTCACTACTTCAAGTAGAGTTGGTTTAGACATTGATTTCCATTTTCTAATAATTGCTTTTTTGACAGCCACCACAATTGAACTTAACAAGGCCTTAACCCTTTCTTCCATATCACATCTGCAACATTTGCCGTCTACCTTAGAAAAATTCTTTGGAGTCTGCTTGGGTTATAAAAGTATCTATGCTCCATCACAAATGATTCTTGAGTGAAGAGGATCATTTCCAGAGGATATATATCCCCTTCAGTACAAGACCCTTCCAGATGTGCCCACTGCCAGAGAAGGATAGGGGCTCAAGAAATAGCAAAACTACTAGAAAAATGAGTAATTCAGGAGGTCTCACCATGCAACAGAGGATCCAGATTCTACACAAGATTTTTTTTAGTCCCCAGAAAGATCAAGGACCTCAGGCCAGTTCTGGACCTAAGCAAGTTGACTATGTTTATGAGAAATTCATCTTCCTTGATGGTCATGGTACAGTCCATTCTATCTCTCTTGAGAAAGGACAACTGGATGTGCTCTGTAGGCATTCAGGATGAGGTTTACCACATAAGGATTGCATGGGAGTCCCCCAGGTACCTTTCTTCCCAATGGGAACCAGTCTTCTTCATTTCAAAACCATGCCATTTGGTCTCAACACAGCCCCCCCCCCCCAGGTGTTCGTGTGAGGCAGTAATAGCAATACCTCTCAGGCTGTAAGGGTTTCAGGTGTCCCCATATCTAGACTACTGGCTCATCACAACCTCAACAAGGGAGTTATTAATCTGTGCAAGAAATATTTGCTTCACTTGTGCCAGTCTTTGGGAATCACTGTAAACTTCAACAAATCAAAGCTACAGCCTACTCAAGTCTTAGTTTATTGGATGCCATCTGGACAAATCCTCACAGGTAGCAAAGCTCCCCATTCAAGGCTGACAGCTGTTTGACTTCAGGTGCAACAGACATTATCATCTTAGAACCCACCTCCATCTCTAATCCTTCAATTACTGGGAACCTTGGCAGCTACTACAATGCTAGCTTCCCATGCCAGGTTCTTCATGATGATCCTGCAATGGACTCCTATCTGTTTAGTGGTCTCTTCTTTCACATCCCTTTCACTATCAAGTCAAGGTCTCCTCCACCAAGTCACATTTCTTGGCAGATACCCCTGCTATCACAAGGTTGCCTATTTGTTCTATCCTCCCTAATAGCCACCCTGTTGGGATGGAGGGGCATTATGGGTGAAAGATAATACAAAGAATGGGCTAATCTGGAGGCCAACTTTCCCATCAATGTCCTGGAGATGACAGCAATACTCCTATGGTTGCAGAAACTTCAGGACTCTCTCCCCCAGGGTGTGATTTCTATCCAGGCTGACAGAACTCAGTAGTCTGGTACATCATCAAGCAGGGTGGAACCCATTCATACCCCTTGTGTCGAGGGGGTCTATATTCTATAATCAAAGAATTGAAATGTCGACTCATCTTTGAACGACCTCTATTTCACAAAACTGCAAAACGTCGAACCCTCAAATCATTGATTTCTTTCCAAGGGAAAGAAATCAGTAGCCCAAACACACACACCACATTACAACAAACACTATTAAAATGGGGGGCTTCGCCACCCACATCCCCCAATTCGGAGGGCTGTGCCCCCCACATCCCTTCTAATTAAATATACTAACTCAGAGATTGCACTACAGTCAGAAAAAGGGCAGATTTGAAAGAACAGCCAACCAATTTCTTTCCCTTTGAAAGAGATTGATAATTTGGCCATTCAGCGTTGTGCATCTTTGAGAAATAAGGGTTGATCAAAGGTGAGTCGACATTTTAATGCTTCATTTATATAATATAGACCCGTGTCGAGAGGCCATGAGAGTCTGAAAATGGTTGATGTTTACTCAATGCTTTCTTACAGCAATGCACATAACAGGTTGAAACAATGTACTTGTGGACAGGTTGAGTTGGTGCATCCTCATGCCACATGAGTTGTCCCTCAGTCACAGTCAGTGACATGTGAGATCTTCAGCCTCTGCAAACAGTCATACTGTGGCCTTTTCACTAACCCAGCAATAGCAAATACAGCAGCTGTTTGCCCTTATCCATCATCAGGGACAGTCTATGAGGGATGCTGTAGTCCATACTCGACTACCTGATCTTCTATATCCTACCAGCCAAGACCTCTGATAACCAAATTGCTCCACAAATTAGCATTGTGCAAGGCAAAGGTAATCTTCATTACTCCTTTTTAGTCCTGACAAGTTTGGTGCCCCTTTCTATGGCCTCATCTTTTGCAACCTCCCAGGTTCCTGAATCCTCTTCCAGACCTTAACTCTCACCTGCCCTGCAAGCCTCACCCAGACATTAAGTCCTTCAAACTAATTACATAGTTTCTCCAATTCCTATGATGACCAAAAATTCCCCTGTTCCATCTGGGGTTGTGCATATATAAACAGCATTTCAAAAACCTTCAACCAAAATAACATAAAAGCAAGTGGAAAAGCAGCTAATGGTTTAGACCCCATTCTCTATTCCCTTACCTTCCATCCTGGAATTTTTGGCCCTCCTTTTCAGGTTAGTTTCAGTTACTCCTTCAGTTAGCAACTGTCTCTAATTTTCATGTAGGTTCAGAAGATTCTACATTTGCATTTTTTAAAGTTTCCAAAGCCTTCCTGAATGGATTTTTCTCTTGAGATCATGAATAATGGATCATGTCCCTCCTAGGGACATTACAATTATGCTGTAGAGTCTTACTAAGCCTCACTTTGAAGCTGCTGTCTCATCAAACCTCAGATAGCTGTCTTGGAAAACTTTATTTCTAGTAGCTATCACCTCAGTCAGAAGAATTTATGTCAGAGTTTCAGGCCTTGTCTTTCCTTTCTCCATATTTGGTTATCTTCTAAGACAGGGTGCCTCTCAGAACAAATCCTTCCTTTCTACCTAAAGTAGCTACAGAATCAGCCTTGAAATAGTCCATTCACTTGCCAGTCTTCTTTCCAATCCATTCTATCAAAGGAGAATATCTTCTTCATACATTAGTTGTACACCGTCAACTCAGATTTTATTTACATTGTACCAAAGATGTAAGAAAAGATGACCAGGCTTTTGTCTCCTCTAAGACTAAGCTAGGTTCAAAGGTTTGTAAGGTCATTTTATCTACATGGCTGTCACAATGTATTACCTTTGTTTACACTACCAGAGGGCTGTTCCTTCCATCTAAGCCAAGGGCTCAATCTACCAGGTCTCTGTCTTCTTCCAATGCCTTTTTCAATAATGCTGCATTGGATGAAACTTGTGCAGCAGTGACCTGGACTTTACAAGCGGGAACTTCAGTCCATATCCAAAACTTATTTTGGCTCTGTAATATTCATAAATGCCCTCTGTGATACAATATATGGTCTTAGTAGTTAGAGACTGACCCAACTGTCGAGATGGACAGAGCAAACATTGTACACTAATGTTATGTATTTACCATAATGCAAGACAATTCTTGTTGTCTTTCTCTCTTCATCTTGACGCCCCTCCTTCCACTTTCTAAACTGTCATCCTTTTTCTTTTCTTGCTGCTGTAGGACTATAACAGACCAGCCAGATCCCTTAGGGGTACAGCCTGTTGTCTGTTAGAATCATTTAGGGGGTATTTTCTTTTCCTTTCCTTTTGTCAGATTTCTTTTTTTTTTTTTTTTTGCTGAAGGGCAAACTTTAAACAAAGGGATTGTGCACCATGGTGCATTATAAGAGAGGAGCTCAAGCTTTGGAGAAACTGTGATATTGCTGGCCTCAGATCCATTCAGATCTGTGTAATCCCAACTGTTGAGATTGAAGGAGAAGGACAACAGACAAGGATCTAGCATTAGGCTAAGTACATAACTTTTGTTAGTAATAACAAGGTGGTATCCATAAAATAGAAGTTGCTTGGTTTGGTACAGGTGGATCTAGGTAATATAAAACCTCAGCTTGTTCCTGCCAGAGCAGCAGGTTACAAAAGTATACAGTAACACTGGTGAAGTAGTCCACAACAAAGGACAGACCTGACAATTATATATAAGTGTGTAATAATAAGTTTGTAAGTTAAAAGAAATAAATAATGATGTACTTGGAGCATGAAGACACAGTTGGAACAGTACACCATAATACCTCAACATTCTGTTTACAGTTTAATTGATCTGATGAATTTAAAAGGAATCTTATATCATTTGCTCTGTGAAACATATTTGGTTATCTAAGAGTTTTATTGTGGTCAGTATGCTATCTGTTAATTTTTCCTCAAAAACAGCCATGTTGCAGTCTGTTTGCATTTTTTTGTTATTCAGATATTTTTTACTTAGGGTACACATGTCATGAGTACAACTAACAAGTGCTTTGTAAAAAAAAGGACCAGTGACTTCCTGGGTGGCTAACATTTAGGTTTGGCATTGTGATTATCTTAAAAAGGTAAATGCAGCTGTGATTCACACAATGTTAATTAATTCTTTACCATGTAGGACAGATGTTCTGTGGAGTACTTCCAAGGATCATATAAAGTTATGTATTAATAGGAGATGCATCACTGCATGATTGTAGTATAGCTATAGTGTATAGTATGTAGGAATTATGGGTAATAAAGATGTTTTGTGCCATGACTTTAGGGAAACAGCTTGAAAAGACAAGTATATTATGCAGACAATTTTCTGGGAAATGGATAAATTAGCATATTATCTAAGGAGGCATGGTGTGCTGATCTGTGAAGCAAGCTCATCTACACTTCGCTTACTCAGTGCCAATCCTTCATTGCTAATAAAACACTTTAGAATAAATTACGGGAAAATTAGTATAAGACTATAGTCTCCTTTGTCACATACTGAGAATGTGCAGTTCTCCCCCATGACAGACATTGCCTCTTTGTCCCAGTACTACTTCCTGCCCCCTTACACAAATATCAGTCATTCACCTCCAACTGTACATGCTGCTGTCGTCTCCTCAGACTGCTGCTCCTCTAACATCAGTATCAGACTCTATAGTGGACCACTCTTTTGTACTGCTTTATCATATCCTATATCCTGTCACCTGATCATTGTACTCTCCACCCAGCCTCCCTCCAGTACACCTACCCCTCTAAAGGTTATCCTAACCTGCCACTCATATCATTATCCTAGTCTCCTTACTGTATTTCTAATCCACTCAACCCATCCTAGCCTCTTTCATATATATATATATATATATATATATATATATATATATATATATATACACACACACACACACACACACACACACACCCTTGTGTTATGCTAACCTACCAACTGTATATCCCTCTCACCTCATTCAAACCTCTTTACATTACACTCACTCTTCTCTCCCCTATCCCAGCTCCCTTACTTTATACCAAACCTTCTCCATTATCCCAGCCTTCTTCCTTTATACCCATTCTTCTGTCCTTTAGCCTAGCATCCTTTCTTCGCTCATTCTTTTCTTTCATATTCCAGTCTCCTTTCTTTATAACCACCCTCCTCACCACAGCCTCCTTTCTTTATAACCACCATCCTCAAATTTATCCCAGCCTCCTTTCTTTATACTCACCCTCCTCTCCCTCATCCCTGCCTCCTTTCTTTACACCCATCTTCCTCTACCTCATCCCTGCCTCTTTTCTTTATACCCATCCTCCTCTCCCATATCCCTGCCTCCTTTCTTTATATCCATCCTCTTCTCTATTACCCAAACTCGTTTTTTTATACCCACCATCCTTTGCCTTATCTCTCCTTTCTTCACCCAGCCTTCTTTTCTTTATACCAGCCTAATTTTGAACACCCACCTCCTCTCCCTTATACCAGTCTCATTCCCTTACATATCCCTTACCCTTATCCCAGCCTTCTTCTTACACAAGCCTTTTTTTCCTCTCTCATCACAGTCTGGTGCACTTACCCTTTTTAACATATTATCAGCCTTCCTCTTGCTAATCTACCCCATTCACCCTATTCCAGCCTCACTACTATTCCCACTTCTGTTATCCTTATTTCAGTCTTCCTTCTGCACAACTCATCTTCTCACCCTAACTTCATGGAGCCTCTGAGCTATTATTTCCTGACCCAAACCATCCTATTTTCTCTCCTCTACATCTGCTTTTGGCAAGATGTTGTTGCTGTCATTAATGCTGATGCTTGTCAGCTACAAAGCCTATAGTTCAGTCCTGGCGTCCAGATGGTGTCTGGGTGGAAATTGCATGCTGTCTGCATACATTTTCTCTGAGTAGTTGTTTTCTTGCACATCCCAAACATGTCTTCTTAGGATGACTGACTGTTGTAACAAACCGTTCCTTGTCTTGCACAGTAGAACTCTTCTTCTTGGTTCTATACCAAGGAGGCTTAGACTCAGTGGGACTAGCTTAGTTAAGGAAATAAAAATAAATACAATCTTACTTGTGTCTCAGCTCCACTCTACACACTCAGCCTTCTTAGAGGTATCCCATCCTCCCTCCTGTACATCTGCACTCTCACCATTATCCCTCCATCACTTGTGTAGATCTGCCCCTTGTATCCTTATTCTAGCCTCCCAGCCATACATCAGTCATTTTCATCACCAACTTAGCCTTCCTGCCTCAGTCACCCCTCTCTCTTGTCAAAGCCTAGCATCCATCTTGTACTCCTACTCGTACCCCACTCACACCTACGTTGCTAAAAATTAAGCCACTCTTTCATGTTTTCTTACCCTCTGCGCCCACTCCTCCTTTTCTCCCACTGCGTACAATTTCCTCCTTGATTCTGCTACATTGAGTGTAGCTGCTGCTTCTACCTGCCATTTTAATTGCTTCCCACTTTCACCTTGTAGTCTATCACGTGCTGATAGTATTGTGTGCATAGCACTACAAACCTTAAGTACCAGTGACACAGTAACTCCTCCTGAGAGACCTGTGACATGGCATCTCCTTATTGGGAAATTGGGTGACAGTACCACTTCCCTGACAGATTTGTCACATGGCATCTCCTCCCCGGCAGATCAGTCATGTGGCATCCTCTCTGTGGGCATCTCCTCACTGAGTGATCAGTCACTTGGCATTAAGTCCTCATGAAGTCAGTTAAGTGTCGTCTCCTCACTGGAAGACCAGGCACAGGCATCTCATCACTGGAAAACCAGTCGTAGGCATCTCCTGACTGGGAGAGCAGACACACTACATCCACTCTTTGAGAGACCAGACACATGGGATCTCATCACAGGGAAAACACACAAGGCATCCCCTCACTGGGAGACCAATCATATGTCATTTTCTCACTGATAGACCAGTCACATGAGATCATCCCTCTCAACCTCTTAGAGCAAGAAATCTGGACAAAGCCAATAAATAATGGGGGGACAAAGGCCCAAAAATAAAGAGAGGGTGGCTTAATTGTTAAGGTGTTTGCCTTACAAACACAAGGTGCAGGGTTTGAGTCTCACAAGGGATAATTGGCTAGGCTTAAAATGGCTCACAAGGGCAGTTAGCCTAGTACTAATCTATGAACCTATGAGAATTTTTCAAATATTGCTCCTACAAACTTAGAAAGTTGATAGAGTAACAGGTTTTGCTTTAACATAAATGTTCTGAAGGGTATGAAATATGAAACTCAACTATCTGTCATTATTTTCTGAGTTCTGTCCTCAATAATTTGCCAGCAAACCACAATTTTATGAGAAATAGACCACAAATATGAGGCAAAAATCTGTACAGTTGAAATGTATGCAAGATCTTCTCATTGGGAAACCAGACACAATGGATCCCCCTTGTTGGAAGACTAGTCACATGGCATCCCCTCACTGCATATTGCTATTAGGAGTCCAGTGACACTGCATTTCCTCATTGGAAGACCAGTCACAGACATCTCTTAATTGAGAGACCTGTCACATGGGATCTTCTTAGTGGGAGCTGACACAAGGCATCCCCCTCACTGGTACTTTAGTCACACTGCATTTTGTCTCTGGGAAACCAGTCACATGGCATTTCCGCATTGGGAGATCAGTCACAATCGTCCACAGTACACCTTCTCATTGGGAGACCAGTCACAAGGAATATCATCACTGGGAGAGGAGTCATATGGGATCTCATCACTGAGTGATCAATCACAAGGTATCCCCTCATTGGGAGACAAGTCATACACCATTTCCTCACTGATAGACTAGTTACATGGCATTACCTCATTATAAAACAAATCACACTGCATCTCCCTACTGGGAATCCAGTCAAACATCATCTCCTTACTGGTGAACCAGTCACATGGTGTCTCCTCACTGGAAGACCTGTCTGATGGGATCTTCACATTGGCAGACCAGTCACATAACATCCCCTCATCAGGATGCCAGTTACACAGCATCTCTTTACTGGGAGACCAGTTATACATCACCTCTTCGTAAGGCTGCCAGTCGCAAACCATCTCCTTACTGGGAGACCATTCGCATGCCATCTCCTCACAGGAAGGCCAGTCACATGAAAATTCGTCATTGGGATGCTTATGAAGGTTGCCAAGGTATTTTAGTTGTGTGTGTATAATTTTACTTAATGCTGTTAGAGTAATGATTTGTATTTTAGACCACTAACAGCAGGGCAGGAAAAGGAGCAAAAAAGATGATTACTAATGTACAGCCTATGAGTTTTAATTTGAAAACAAAATATCTTGGACTGCTATTGCTTTGGGAATTATTTCAGAAAGTGAGTTTTTTTTTACTTTACTTCTGTTACTGTCTTATAGGAAAGTCTCTTTACATCACATATTATCTTCTTTGCAAACTTTATACATATCTGCTGATCATGTGTATTGTACACAAGTTGGCTGCTATAAACTTTGTTCCTGGAGTTTCCAATTGCAGAAAATACATTCTGCAGTTTCGGTTTCTGAAGAAGTGAACACCCAGGACAGACTCCTCCCAGCTAAGCTAAAACGTTGCTGCCAAACCGCTTGAATTCATTCTTTCCCTTATTTCAGGCAGGAAGGACTTTATGCAGAGGTCTGAAACTATTTGTTCGGGTTTCTCTTGCATTAAGTAGACTGCTTATCAGGACAAAAATTTCTCAGACTTAATTTGCAAAATAAAAGTCTTCAAGCTACTACATTTTTTTATTTGAAAACTAAAACTTACATCTTATAGAAGGACAGACAAGAACAAGGAGAGGGCATCTTTTGCAAGAGTATTAAGGCACATTCTTCACTAATAAACTGTAGTTTGCTGGTTGACGTCTGGCCTTTAAAACATGGATGGAGCGGTAAGTACAAACTCTCAGCAGTACCTTACATTTGTCAGGAGGGATTAGTTAGTAATGTTCAGAATTCAAACTTATAACCAGGAAGCATTTGATACGTTGCAAAAAATCAGTTTTCCTTTAAGCTACTTTTGTTTGCTTTTATGACTTGATTTTTGCTTTTCATAATTCATTCAGTAGACATACTGTAATAATTTCCTTTTCTGTGTGTATCTTCCCCTCCATCCAAGGAGTGTGACAATGGGCTAAAATGGTTACTTGTGTGGTTATGATATAGCAATGGAGAGGGTAATGTGAGTGGAAATCAGTAAATACAATTATAATTTTAATTTGGGTGCTTTAGCTACTGGGACTAGATGTAAGGCCAGTAAGCCAGTCTATCCTGTGCAAGTATTTTCCCATATTTCCTGTATGAATGCTGATGATGAAGTATAGTACATGGTAGTGTTTTCTTTTGCTTTGCCCTTATCCCGCTCCAAAATTACATGGCTGGCTTTTGCCAGAATTTTAAAGAAAATGTAATTCTAATGGAACATTTGAGAATCTGACAACGATGCTGTCTATGTACAATTAATATTGATTGCTTATTCACCTCCAATGTTGCTAACAATAATGCCTGACAGGTTAGGTGCTACAGAGTAATAATAGATTGGTCAGGGAGGTTGTGAGTTACAACGCCACAAGCAAAAGACCTCTAACCCCAGAAGTTTCATTATTTCTCCTTACTGTCCTTCCTGGGGAGCATTATTGAGCTTTGAAAATGGGCTGTTAAATCACTTTGTATTTGTTTTATTATTAGTATATCCATTTTTTATATGTTTAATGAAAAATAGTTCCCTTGTCTAATGTTTCAAAATTGCTTTAGAACATGTAATTGTTGTTGGAGGAATTATGCATCCAGTATGTAAGGATATAATAATGTCTAAAGAGAGAGAGTTACACATACACACACACACACACACACACAAATATATACAGCCTTTCACTTGCATATATACAATATACTGCAGTATATTTAGTCAAAAAACACAACACTGAACAAAACCAAGATCAATCTCAAATTATTGACTTTATAAAAAGAGCAGCATTTTATTGGGGGGAGCCCCCAGCACCCCCATACCTCCTACTACTTATATATACCAACTTCAAGATCACATGACAACAGGATAAGGGCAAATTCCCACTCCCAGCTATGCCATGACCTCCAACAAACTAATGCCAGCATTATGCAATAATTTTACCACTCATTCGTTTATGCTGGCATCAAAAATGTTTTACATTCTGAACATTCTACTAACTGTCCAAAACACATATATACATTTTATATATATATATATATATACATACATTTGCATACATACACACACAAAGATGTAGGGGCAGAGATACAGTCTTACACATATACAGAAACTCAAATGTAACCACACACATACAGTCTCACACACACAACATGTAGATATGTAGACATAGACTCAAAACACATATAAACAGAAACACATACACATGCAGAGGCATAAATCACACAGACTCAGACATACATGCACAGAAAAACATATGCACATGTGCACACTGCAAGCATACACACACACAAACAGTCATGCCGACACACACACACACACACACACACACACACACACACACACACACACATTTGAAAATCAGAGAAGCAAACACAAATATAGACTGGAAGTTACCATACCTCTCAACCTCTGAAAGCAAGAAATCTAGACAAAGCCATAGAGAAAAGTGGAACAAAGGCCCACCAAGAGGGACAAGTGCTAAATATTGCACTTACAAACTTAGAAAGTTGATAGAATAACAGGTTTTGCATTAGCATGAATTTTCTGAAGGATATGAAGTCTGAAACTTAAATGTCTGTCATTATTTTCTAACTTCAGTCTTTAATGATTTGCTAGTAATTTGCCAGAAAACCACAATTTTATGAACAATGAACCAAAAATATGAGGCAAACATCTGGATATTCTACAAAAATCTGTACACACCACATATTCCCAGCAATTGCAGCCATTTTTTGACTTTGTATACTCTAGATGTCATATTGTAATAAAATGAAGAATTACTTAAAAATAGCAAGAAGAATATCAGACACAAGTGCAAAGGATTACAACTGCCCCCACATACACCCTCTCTTTCTTTCTCTCACAAACACAAACACTTCTTTGTAACTGCTGCAGTTCAAGTTACTTGCATTAGTTTTGTTTTACTTTTTCCACTCACTCTTTAAATGCTGTTACTGAGGTGAAGGGAAAAGACAGGTCCTTGTAACTGCTGCTGGTACTGCAGTCAGACCACTCAACCATACTGAATTCCTCGGTATTTACCCATTTTGAGGGCAAAATATTGGGGTGCCACGAATTCCTGAGTGGCCCCCTTAATTTCCGAATTTCAATTTTTCTTTTTAAATTACCATACCACTTTAAATTTTTGGCTGATGTCACCATGCATCACCAGCCTATAGGGGCATGTGTGATGACATCAGCTACTGCCTGTTGAGCTCTGAGGGAAGTGAATAGGGAATATAGCAGTGATGGCAGTGGGCGGCATAATTTAAATTTGCAGAGTCCTCCAGCCAGGTAAGAACAATTGTGCCGGTATTGCATTATTTTATTTGCCAGCCAAGATACTGTTTGCAAGTTTGTTCATTGTTGTCGCATAACTGTGTGTGTGCCAGGCCAGCCAATCAAGAAACTGTGTAGAAGTTTTATCTAACTGTGTATGTGCCGGCCAAGAACTGTGTGCGTGCATTTCATAACTCCACCAGCCACTCTTGCAGGTATTTGCTTTTGTTTTACTGCTTTATGTATTATAACTCTGTTTGCTGTATTATGACTCCACCAGCCATTTGCTTATAGACACTGCAAGTTGCTTCATTCGTTCTTGAGATACTTGCTCTTGCTGTCTTTAGATTTAGGGTGTATGTGTGTATTCAACTGGCAGGCATTTCAGAACTCCACCAGACATTTGCTTTATGTGCAGCCGCCCGTTCTTTCGTCAGTTTTTAAGTCCACACTGACATACTTGCTCTCTCTTTTTAGGATTTAGGGTGTGTGTCTGTATTTGCTTTCTTGTTTAAAGTGTGTGTATTCAACTGGTGTGCATTGTTGTATTATAACTCCACCAGCCGTTTACATTCAACCGGCATGTAAGTCCACAGTGAGATACTTGCTTTATGTACAACCGCTTGTTCTAACCTCACACTGAGATACTTGCTCTTTCTTTAGATTTTATGGGTGTGTGTGTGAACTGCACATTATCGTTCTAAGTCCACACTTTGCTCTCTCTCTTTTTAGGATTTAGAGGGGTGTCTATATTTGCTGTCTAGTTTAGGGGGTGTGTATTCATCTGGCGTGTACTTCTGTATTACAACTCCACCAACATGTATTTCACTAGCCATTTGCTTTATGTACAGCCAGTGTGTGTGTGTGTGTGTGTGTGTGTGTGTATTTGCTCTCTAGTTTAGGTGTTGTGTATTCAACTGGCATGCATTGCTGTGCTATAACTTCACCAACATGTATTTCAGAAACCATTTGCTTTTATGTACAGTGTGTGTGTGTGTGCGCACGTGTCTGTGTGTAAAATGCCCCGGGTGTACAAATTTTCACAGAACTTCTGGATGTTTGGCTCAGTGGTTTGTTCCTCTTATTCAGGTGGTGTAGTGGTACAGTGGTAGTGTTGTTGCCTCACAGCAAGAGGTTCTCTGGTTCAGTTCTCAGCTGAAGTGCCTTCTGTGCAGAGTCTGCATGTCCACTCTGTTTGTGTGGGTTTCGTCTGGGTGCTGAGGTTTCCTCCCACATATAAAGACATGCCTCTGGAGCATTTCTCCTCAGGCCTCTGCTGAAAATTGGCTTTGTTCCAAGTTGGACTTTCCCAGTAAACAAATGTTAAATAAAAATAAAATAAATTGTATGGTTTTCTGGCAAATCAGTGACAACTGAATTCATTCACTAAATAGCCATTTCAGTTTGTCTTCCTATCTTTCAGGAAACACATGATAACACATTTTATTCTACCAACTTTGTAAGATTATACAAGCAATGTTTAAAATGTGTCCCCTGTTTTGGGCCTTTGCCCCCCCCCCCCCAAATAAATGTTGTCTTTTTCCTGATTTATTGTGCTGCACAGTTCTTCAGGGAAGGAGAAGTTTAGTGCTACTTATGCAAAGTCTACTTCCATTATTAGTAGCACAACAGGTAGTATTCTTTCTTTTACTGCCGAAAGCTATAGGTTCTATTCCCACAGTATGTAGATAGATTGCTGATACTGTACTGTGTTGTACTTTTAAATGGAGTGGATGCTGCAGTCCTGAGGATGTCCTCCTTTGGCAGAGATACCTAGTAACTATGAACCTGTTATCAGTTTGCCATCCATTCTCCATTGAAATATCCATTCTCCATTGAAATATTGCTAGCTTATCATTTTTTTAATGTAAATATGCAATTTACTTGTAAATGAAACAATGAAATGTAAAGTTTTTCTCTAGCGGCAACCTCTTCATTAGTACAGATGTCTTTAATGTGGTATTATTTAGATGACTTTTACTTCTGCAGAGATTGTGCATATTTACTGATACTGGTGGATTGTAGAAGTTTGAGTAGACTTTTATGATTGAAATGTTCTGAATTGGGCAGTTTTGTCACTGGTTCATGCATTTTATTTCATTCTTCCTTCTTCTTTCGGTTGCTCTCGTTAAGGGTCGCCACAGCAGATTATCTGTTTCCATTTCTTCCTGTCCTCTGCATCTTGCTCTGTCACACTAACCACCTGCATGTCCTCTCTCACCACATCCATAAACCTTACCTTAGGCCTTCCTCTTTTCCTGTTACCTGGTAGCTTCATCCTTAGCATCTTTTTCCCAATATACTCTGCATCCCTCCTCAGCACATGTCCAAACCAACGTAATCTTGCCTCTCTGGCTTTATCTCCAAACCTTCCAACCTGGGCTGACCCTCTAATATACTTATTCCTAATCCTGTCCTCCCTCGTCACACCCAGTGCAAATCTTAACATCTTTAACTCCGCCACATCCAGCTCTGACTCCTGCCTTTTTGTCAATGCCACTGTCTCCAACCCATATAACATAGCTGGTCTCACTACCCTCTTGTAGACCTTCCCTTTCACTCTTACTGGTAGGTACTCGTCTGTCACAAATCACTCCTGACACACTTCTCCACCCACTCCATCCTGCCTGTACTCGCTTCTTCACCTCTCTTCCACACTCACCATTACTCTGAACTGTTGATCCCAAGTATTTAAACTCATCCACCTTCACCACCTCTACTGCCTGCATCCTCACCATTCGTCTATCCTCCCTCTCATTCACACACATATATTCTGTCTTAGTCCTGCTGACCTTCATTCCTCTTCTCTCTAGAACATATCTCCACCTCTCCAGGGTCTCCCCCACCTGTTCCCTACTCTCACTACAGATCACAATGTCATCTGCAAACATCATAGTCCACAAGGACTCCTGTCTGATCTCGTCTGTCAACCTGTCCATCACCATTGCAAATAAGAAAGGGCTCCAAGCTGATCCTTAATGTAATCCCACCTCAACCTTAAATGCATCCGTCACTCCCACCACAGACCTCGCCGCTCTCACACTACCCTTGTACTTATCCTGTACCACTCTTACATACTTCTCTGACACTCCCGACCTCCTCATACAGTACCACACCTCCTCTCTAGGCACCCTGTCATATGCTTTCTCTAAGTCCACAAATACACAATGCAACTCCTCCTGACCTTCTCTGTACTTCTCCATCAACACTGTCAGAGCAAACATTGCATCTGTAGTGCTCTTACCCGGCATGAAAACACACTGCTGATCACTAATCATCACCTCCCTTCTTAACCTAGCTTCCACTACTCTTTCCCATAACTTCATGCTGTAACTGATCAGTTTAATCCCTCTGTAGTTACTACAGCTTTGCACATCACCCTTATTCTTAAAAATTGGTACCAAAACACTTTTTCTCCATTCCTCAAGCATCCTCTCACTTTCCAATCTAGTTAAAAACTCCACTGCCATTTCACCTAAACACCTCCATGCTTCCATAGGTGTGTCATCTGGACCAACAGCCTTTCCATTCTTCATTCTCTTCATAGCAATCCTTACTTCCTCCTTGCTAATGCACTGCACTTCATGAGTCACTATACACACATCATCCAACCTTCTCTGCCTCTCATTCTCTTCATTCATCAGCCCCTCAAAGTACTCTTTCCATCTGCTCAACACACTCTCCTCGCTTGTGAGTACATTTCCCTCATTATCCTTTATCACCCTTACCTGCTGCACATCTTTACTAGTTCAGTCCCTCTGTCTAGCCAATTGTACAGGTCTTTTTCTCCCTCCTTAGTGTCCAACCTTTCATACAACTCTTCATATGCCTTATCCTTAGCCTTCGCCACCTCTCTCTTTGCCATGCACCTCATCTCCTTATACTCTTGTTTCCTTTCTTCATCTCTCTGACAACCCCACTTCTTCTTCACCAATCTCTTTCTCTGTGTACTCTCCTGTACTTCTTCATTCCACCACCAGGTCTCCTTGTCCTCCTCCCTCTTTCCAGATGTCACACCAAGCACATTTCTAGCCATCTCCCTTATTAGCTCTGCTGTAGTTACCCAGCTATTTGGTAACTTTTCACTGCCACCCAGTGCCTGTCTTAACTCTTCCCTGAACTCCACCTCACAATTACCCTTTTTCAATTTCCACCATTTGATCCTTGGTACTGCCCTCACACTCCTCCTCCTCTTCTTGATCACCAGTGTCATCCTACAAACCATCATATGCTGCCTAACTACACTTTCCCCTGTCGCCTTTACAGTCTCCAATCTCCTTCAAACTGGCCCTTCTACATAAGATATAATCCACCTGTGTGCATCTTCCTCCACTCTTGTATGTCACCCTATGCTCCTCCCTCTTGTTAAAATATGTATTCACCACAGCCATGTCCATCCTTTTGGCAAAATCCCCTACCATCTGACCTTCTGCATTCCTTTGCTTAACACCATACCTACCCATCACTTCCTCATCCCCTCTGTTCCCTTCACCAACATGCCCATTGAAATCTGCTCCAATCACCAGCCTCTCACCCTTGGGTACAGTCATCACCACTTCATTCAAGTCACTCCAAAAGTTTTCTTTCTCATCCATCGCACACCCAACTTGTGGAGCATATGCACTAACAACATTCATCATTACACCATCAATTTCCAGCTTCATAAACATCACTCTATCTGACACTCTTTTCACTCCAAAACACTCTTAGCATACTGTTCCTTCAGGATAACCCCTACGCCATTTCTCCTCCCATCCACACCATGATAAAACAATTTGAACCCATCTCCGGTACACCTAGCCTTGCTCCCCTTCCATCTAGTCTCTTGCACACACACTATACCAACCTTCCTTCTGTCCATCATATCAGCTAGCTCTCTCCCTATACCATTCATACTGCCAACATTCAAAGTTGCGACCCTCACTATCACAGTCCTAGCCTTTACCTGCCTTCAGGCATGCCTTCCCCCTCTTCTCCTCCTTCGGCCAACAATAGACCAATTTCCGCCAGCACCCTGTTGGCCAATGGTACTGGTGGTGGTCGTTGTTAACCCGGGCCTCTACCGATCCGGTATGTATATCTGTACTGTTGTCCGCATGTATGATTTGGCAAAATTTTATTCCGGATGCCCTTCCTGATGCAACCCTCCCCATTTATCTGGGCTTGGGACCAGCACAAAAAATGTTTTCATTTTCATTGTTTCATTGCTTACTGGAAAAATGTTCAAACAATAAATTAAAAATGTCTCTAACAAGTGTGCTGTATTATACAAGGAATATAATTTAATAACACAGTCAGAAAGGTATATCAAAGAACACATGTATGTTTTGTGTGCAAGGGGGCCTATGATTTGAAAACAGCCCATAGGTAATCTTTATCCATCATTGGCCAGATGCATTTTCTTTGAATATGGGTTTCAATGCTGTTTCAATGAATGTGAGTTTCAAGGGCAGAGAAGTTTTAATGCTAAGTCTAATTTTATTGTGAGACTGTAATGCTTTGTTTAGCATATGTCTATTAGTGTTTGCCCTATAAAATATAAAATAAAATCCAAATAATCATTGTAGAAGTAAAGCAGTATGCACATTACAGTGCTTATGGTAAATGAGGCAAAATAGCCAAGTAATGTGACATTGGAATGGCTGTAGGGGGACTCTGGAGCCATATTTTGGTTGTCTCTTCTTCAGTTTGCATTTGAAAGTTGGTATTCCACAATTCCGTTGGAGAAGGCTAGGTTACAAAATTATGTATGCAAATTTTATGTTAATCAGCGTACAGATTTGTACCTATTTTTCATGGGTATTTGTCCAGATTTTTGATGATTCCAGGTTGAGAGGTATGACTGCAGTTATTTTTTCTTTAGTTCAGTTTTCCTCATACTTGATAAGTCTGGCTTTTCAAGAGCTGTGTTTTGTGAGGGGAAGGAAAAGAGTAGGTACTTGTAATTTCTGCTGCTGTAGTTGCATAAGTTAGACTGGTTTAGCTTATTTATTTATTTATTATTTTATCTATGGTCCCTAGCCTTGGCATTTTAGTATTACAGCAGTATTTTTCCCCCTTCCATCCACACTTCATGGTTGTTTTGTATGTAGTGTGAAACCGCAGACCTCTGTTTATTGGGCTTTCCTCATACATTATTACCCTGTTAGAAAATGTATGTTCTCCAATAAAGGTTTGTTTCATGTTCAGCCTATTTTCTAAAGACAGGTATCTACCCAATGCATACAATTTAAGAGGAAAAGATTCAGAAGCATGGCATGTACCCAAATCTTCAGTCACCAAGTCACAGTGCATTTATTTATTTCACTGATATGTTAACTGAGTAGGTGAGCTGGCACAACACCCTTTTCAGCCATGACCTTGGCCAAGATCTTGAAGTTTTGAGTAAAACTATATAATGCACAGTACAAACATATTGAAATACAGTTAGGTTACATATACAATCAGACAGAATAAAATGCATTAGAATGTACAGCACACTTAAGTAGAATATTTACAGGCACAGAAATTTCTTAAGATTGTAGGTTTGTTGGCCTGTAAAAGTGCATCCATAAATTAGTTTAAAAAGTCTTAGAGTCTTACTGCTGCAACAAGACACCGAGGAGCTATAGCAACACATTAGGGGAGGCATGTTAGTACAGAGTGTAGGAAAGTTAAAAATTAACAGGCTTTTGCTGTGTGTGTGTGTGTGTGTGTGTGTGTGTGTGTGTGTGTGTGTGTGCGCATGCATCATAGAGTGACAAAAGGAAGAATCTATAGTCAGGTAAATTACACACATGAGCTGGAAAGGAGTTCCAAATTACACAGCCTTTCTCTGAGAATTTTCTTCCAGTGCAACTTATGAAGAAGATGAGCGTTTGGCATGTCATAGTGGTGAAATTGTTTGCAAGAAGTGAGTAGCTGATAGAATGAGTGGAAAGTGTGGCTGGGGGGGGGGGAGAAATGAGAACAGAGGAGTTTGTAGATGGCAGAGCCTAACTGGAAGGTGACCCTTTCAGTAATAAGCAATATATATATATTTTTTTTATTTGGTTTTAAAAACAATAGGTAAGTAAATCGATTATAAAACAAACAAATAACTATTTGCATAGGTCCACAGCTGATTAATACATCAAAATTATACAAATCAACAACAATTCATATTTTTGAAGCATATCTTTAAGTTTAAGCCAAGATTTATATGAATATGTAATATTAGAAGTTCTTATTTTTATAGTACGCAAATCACAACTGCAAACAATTTTTGTCATACTAATAAATTCAACACTAGAGAGGGTAACTTTACTTTTCCAATTTTTAGTAATTACTTTTCTGGCTATAGCAATAATAGACCAAAGAAGATGCATTTGATTGTTTATAATTATGTCAGGGATCAGAGCATTAAATAAAATTAAAGATTTAAAAATATTACATCTGACCATAGAGCTTGTATGAAGTTATTAATTTCTTTCCAAAAAAGGGAAAAGACTTCACATTCATATACCATATGCATCCAATCAGATATTATTTCAGAATCAAATGTATAGCATTTAATTCTGTTTGTTTTATACATAATTATAATTTTGTTAGGAGTGACAAAAGCTCTGTGTAAGAATTTCCAAATGAAAATTTTCCAGTATAAATAAGATGGAGTTTTATCTCTAGATTTTTAATATTTTCTTGTATTCTGCAGAGAAGTCTTCATTATTAATTTTTGAGGAATAATTCTAATAGGAATTGTCTAAATATGTGTAATCTAACTTAAGGATCTTATAAATTTGTGACAAATTTGATTTATTTTTCATTGCAATTATTACTGATATTTATTAAGATTTCCATTAATTTGGGGAACAATTTCTTATCTAGGTTAAATATCTTAGTAATCTCTGTATTCACAAAGTCGCTAAATATTTGTAAAATTAACCAGTTCTCAGAATCTTGGTTGTATTTAGTCATTACATTTTTAACACTATACATATATATATATATATATATATATATATATATATCTATATATAGATTCACTTTAGAAGCTCGAAATACTGAAATGTCGAATTTCAGTATTTTGTGCCCGAAATACTGAAATATCATTTCGCGCCCATAAAGTCAAGTCCTGGAAAGAACGAAAACTCAGAAGCGTGAAATTCAAAATCTGGCATACCGTAGATTTTGAATTAGCGCTTCTGGTGTTTCACTGTGGTTACAGATTCAGGTAAGTGCTTATGTGTTAAGGGTTTTGGGTAGGGGCTGTGGTGTGTGGTAGTGTGTTTTGTTACTGTGATGTGTGTGTGTGAGGAGAATCTAGCTTGTGTGGTGGTGTTTTGTGTGTTTTTGTATGCTGTGCGACCTTGGAGTCAGAATATATAAGTAGGGGGCTGCAGGGGGGCTTGCACCCCTGCTTTTATGTAGGACAGAGCTTGTGTTTGTGTGTTGGGAGGAAGGTGTGTGTTTGTGCACAGTAGAAGCGGTAATTCAAAATCTACGGTATGCGAGATTTTGAATTTCACGCTTCTGAGTTTTCGTTCTTTCCAGGATTTGACTTTATGGGCGCGAAATACTGAAATTTGATATTTTAGTATTTTGAGCTTCTAAAGTGAATATTAACGGGTCTACTTCATATGATTGAAATTTCATTTGACTGACTTTCATCTGACTGAGACCAAAATACCTAATTTTCAAAATACTGAAATCTCACTTGACTGAAACTCATTATACTGAATTGTACATACAATGATTACAGAGATTTACTGAAAGTTTGGTCATCAAAGATATCTGCACGCTGATTAACAGGTTGATAAGAGCTCTCCCTGTGAGAAAACCTCAGTTGCAGAAAAAAAAAAACATACCAAAGCTATCAAATTGGATATAGTTCAGTTACAATTTTGTAATTACTCTGCCTAGGTGCCAGCAAAGAAAAAGAAATGTAGAAAGTAACATAAAATCAATCACAAAAAGAGAAAAGACAACTCTAGCTGGAAAGAACCTTATAGCTGTTCAGCAAAAAGCAGTTCAAGTTTCAGCTGTGGTACAAGAGATGGCTTGCAGTAATTTAGAGGAAAGAACAAGTCAGATGCAATCAGTGTTTTTTTAAATGAGTAAATCTTTGAATGAATGTATACAGTAAAATAACAAAAGGCTGGAAAAATAGACAAGACTGGCTAAACATGATGCTTCTCACGAAGAGCTTTTAAAAAAAAAAATAGTAGCATCAGAAGACAGAACATGCAGAGAAAACGTGAGATTTTCCAGTATACCACAGATACTGGAAGAAACAGACTGTTCTAGTTTTATGAAGTACAAATAAACAACTGGAATATTGTTCTACCATATGATCTGTTAATTGAAAGGCTTATTGTGTATGTGCTCCAAACCTGGCCACGAGAATGTAGACAAGACCTGTGTTAGTAAAGATGTAATAATAGTGCCAGAGGAGTTGCTACTGACAAAATTCTGACAGAAGGGAAAAGTATGAAAAATTAGGAACAACAGAATGTTTGCGGAACATGATTATTCACTGTACACAAGGCAGAAGAGAAACAAAATTTTCATAGCATCAGGGAATGTTGAGTGGCAGGTCTAAGATTCAAGCTGCTGTATTTAGCTGTCTTTAGAATATTTTTCTTGGAGAATCAAGGACAGATGTTCTTTGTGTTTCACTGTTGCAGCCATCACATTTGGGTTATCCCTGCCAGGATAGCCCTCGGCCGGCCCGAATACCAGATGCCTAGTATTTCTGTGTCGGTTGCTGTCGCTTCAGGACTGATGTCAGATTGTCAGTAGTACAAAGTAAGGCAGCCGACACCATTACATCAGTCTTTCTTGCCATGAAGCCCGAAGCAGAAGCAGTTCACACGAGTGCCAGTCAGCCGCTACCTGAGTTTCATCTACCGAATTGAAGCTGAAGTCTTCTAAAGCTACGTACCCCATTGGGGATCCTTTTTTCTTGCACTAACCGATGTCAGAAAAAGTGAACAATTGTCTCACCTATGGAAAGCAAATACCACACCAAGACTTTCATTCTTACTGTGTCACTTGCTTAGGCCCAGACCACGATGTCCCCCCGCTGTCGCTTCTGTGCTTTGTTCAATGCCAGAACTATCCATCGTCAGGCCCTTATTGTATCTAGATATTTTCGCTTACAGTCCTCAAACTCCAATATGGCTTCGATAAGCCATCTGACAGCAGATCTTCTGAAAAAATGTAAAGATAAAGACAGGGACAGACCGCACAGGTCCAAACCTACCGACACTCCCGTTAAGCTAGTCAGATGTGAAGTTCAATCTCACCGTTCATTCTTTACTGATGGGTTCGGAGCCGATCCCTCAGCTCTGATACAGCCAATTGCAAAGCTCTAGGTCTTCAAATAGCTCGAGGCCAAGTCCCTATCCCATGATGCACCTGGAATTACCTCAGATCTAGTTTGCCACTGCAACGGATCAAAGGTTCTGCTTTAGCTCGGCCAGTAAAACTGATTTTTTTCATTATTATTCAAAGTTTTGTGCTAGTTAGATAGCTTTAGGTATTTTAGTAGAGTTTTAGAAAGCTCTTATAGCTTTTGGTGTGTGTTTACCCACTTATAACCCTTCCCATTGTGTGCTTTAAAAACTTTTTCTAGTTGGCCTAGCTTAAAATCTTTATTGATATTATAGTGTGTTTTATTAGTGATCTTTTGTCACAAGTTTTCCTATTTCTAGATAGTTATAGTTATTGCTGTGTGTGTTTTAGCCTTAGAACTTTTATAAGGCTTAGTAGTATATTACTGTTGAAGTTTGCTGTAAACAGTTTATTGTTATAGATTAGATAAGGCTTGTTGTATTTCTCAGCAGCTATCTTCTTTTATTGCATAGCCTGCATGAATTCTTGTTGTGTGCTTTCGACAGACTTTTTCTGTCAGTTTGCATTTACATTATATACTCGTGTGTGTGTGTGTGTGTGTGTGTGTGTGTGTGTGTGTGTGTGTATGTGTGTGTGATTTAGCCTGCTTTATTTAGGCTTGTGTGAATATTACTGTTGAATTTTTTGAGGTGATAGTAATTTTTCCGGGATTATTATGGCTGACCAAGACAACACCCCAAGTCTGGGTTTAACAAATACCCAAAGTGTGGCCAAAAGATGTCTGCAACAGACAGCCACGTAAATTGTGTATACTGTTTAGGAGCTCTGCATTTGCAAGACAGTTGTGCTATTTGTCATTCCTTCTCCTCAAGGGTCCTTCAGGAAAGGAAGAGAAAACTCATCGACAGAGGGTTGTTGAAGCCTTCGTTTCAAAAAGCTTTGAGTGACCAAGATGGATCCAGCAAGTCCTCAAAGTCTTCTAAGACTTCAGACTCGAAGAAATCTAAAAAGGCCTCGACTTCAGCTCCATTGCAATCGGAACAGACAGTTTTTTTCCTTTCTGAGCCAGTCCCCAGTATTGGAACTGGTGTCCGAAGCGCCTAAGAGTTCATTACTTCAGTCGATACCACCTTCGGTATGCTCCTCTCGATCCTCTATCAGCCTGTCAGATCTGGATGTGGATCGTGCAGTGCAGAAGCTGTTATTGGCACCGGCCTTGGCAAAAATGTTATCGGTTTTGACCCAAATGGCTTCGGAGCCGAAGACCCTTGCACCAACTCAAACTATTCCTCCTCCGAGCCATGCTGGTCCTTCGGAGCCAGAGGAGTCCGTCCTGATGTTAGTGGAACCCTCAGAGCCGACGCCTGCTCCAGTGTCTTTGGCTCCATGCACTCTGACATCCTCAGTGCTGATCAAGGACTCTAGGAGCCAATAATCTCTGGATGGGTCCAGGGAGGACAGTCAGACTGACTTGTCTGTTCCGACTCTGCCTCTCGGGGCCTCGGCTCAGATGAGCTCGACTCCTATTATGGGTTCGGAGCCCACTGTCCCAGTGCCGGGGATGTCGACGGTATCTTTGGGTCTGTCGGCTCCTTCACATCAGAGCAAAGGTGCTTTCGATGCCATGAGGAGAGTCATGTCTCCTAAGACATCCTCGACCTCAGGTCTGCCTTCCTCCTCTCCTAAAGTGCCTGTGTCTGCTTCTGCCTCACACATTCTGACCAAGAGTAGAGACCCAGAGCCTCAGGCAGCCCCATTGGGTGGCCCCTGCTCTTCCGAGGCCTCACCAGAAGCTCCCACTGATGAGGTTCCCAGGAAGAGGTTGTGTAAGAGGAAACATCTAGACTCCCCACAGAAGTCTCTAACATCAGATACTGACTTAGATGAGTCATAAGGGTCCCCACAGTCCCCCTATGAGGATATCTCATTCGCTGAGAAACTTGAAATCCTTAGGCAGAGGGGTGACTGGCAGTCCAAAAGCCCTACTGAGGATGAGTCAGTTCTCCTGAAGGCTTTTTTGTCTCAGCCCTCCACGTCTTGGATGTCTCCGCCCTTCGATTAGCTGATGCAGCTGGTCTCACAAAGGGAATGGGAGTCTCTGGATACTATGAAGCCTGTCCCTAGGAGGCCTAATAAATTCATTTTTGCCCCCTTGACAAAATATTTTTAACAAAAGGTGTTCCAGTTGATGCCATAGTGGTGGCGGCAGCCACCAAAAAGGAAATGTCTGAGACTTCCTCGTCTATCCATCCTCCCAACAGAGACTCCAGGATTATGGATAGATATGGGAAGTGCATGTTTAGTTCAGCGACCTTTGCTCTTTGTTCGCGCAGCTATTTAATCCATTTTACCAGGTTACAAAGAGATCTCCTTAAGGAGCTAGGAGATACTCTTCAGGGTACAGTAGCTGCAGGAGCTTCTGACAAAGTTGCCGCCCAGCTCACTACCCTCAATTCTATAGTCAAATCATCCATGTGCCTCATCTCTTATGCAGCTGATGGAATGAGTAGGGCAGCGGGTACAGGAGTTGTTCTTAGGAGACATTCCTGGATGCGCTTGTGTTCCTTCGCTGAACCCTTCAAGTTATCCTTCGTCAACACTCCCTTTGATGGCTCCTCCCTTTTCAGGCCTAAAGTGAAGGAAACCTTAACCAGGTGTGAACAGGACGGAAAGACTCTGTCTGCCATCGGAGTCCATTTTTCCACCCCTACCCGACCCTACCCTAAAGGTCAAAGGGGAGGAAAAATGTGGTTCCGAAAAGCCCAAGGAGCCTTTCAGGACATACATGGTGAATCCCCCTCCAGAGGTAGAGGAGGGGGCAATAATAGAAGACGCCACCCTCGTGGCAGAGGGGGGTCCGCAACACCAGGGAAACAGAGATCATTTCTCTGGGAAGCCCTACCAGCGCTCTTGAGAGGAGGACCGACTGTCCTGCTCTGGAGGCAGTCGGGGGTCGCTTATCTTTGTATCCAGATGCCTGGCTCAAAATAACAAAAGACAGCTGGGTACAAAGTATCATTTCCAGAGGATACTTCATTCCATTCACCATAACCCCTCCAATCATAAGAAAAATCTCGGATGTTCCGTCCAGTTACAAGGAACAGGCAACAACAGAGGTCCAAACATTACTAAGAAAAAGAGTCATCCAACCAGTCCCAGCAGACCAGACAGGATCCAGAACTTACTACAGATTCTTTTTGGTTCCAAAGAAATCAGGGGACATACTGGACCTCAGCAGACTGAACCAATATGTAAAGAAAGAGAAGTTTTGGATGGTCACGCTTCAGTCTATACTTCCCTTCTTAGGGAAAGACAATTGGATGTGCTTGATAGATCTCAAGGATGCATACTACCACATAAAAATGGTCAGACCATCCAAGTATCACCTGTACCTGTGCCCTGCCCTTTGGTCTCACTACAGCCCCCAGAGTGTTCACCAAATGCATGGCAGTGGTCACGGCTCACCTGAGGCGTCTAGGATTCCAGGTGTTTCTGTACCTAGACGATTGGCTCCTTATCGCCACCACCAGGCATCAACTTATTCAGGCCAAGGAATCCACTCTGTCACTTTGCAATCATCTGGGCATTACAATCAACACAGAAAAATCTGTGTTGTCGCCATCACAGCATATCGTTTTTATCGGAGCAGAGTTGGACACCACCACCACCACACTAAGGATTCCAGTAGAAAGAGTATTTCTTTTTCATCAGCATGTCAGCATTCTGATATCAAAAGACAGAGCACCAGCATCAGAAGTTCTGAAATTATTAGGCATGATGGCAGCAGCAATTCTAGCCATACCACTAGCTCGTATACACATGTGGATACTACAATGGCTGTTGTTCACTCAATGGTCTTACCAAGAGCTTCCCATGTCTCACACTATAATGATCACAAATTCCTGCAAAAAGGACCTTCTGTGGTGGTTGACCTCACTTCATTTTATGATAGGATGCCCATTTGTGCTACCCCCTCCAGTGGCCACAGTGACCATGGACACTTCCCTGATAGGGTGGGTCCTCTGGGCATGATTGCGATTCAGACAGACAACATGTTAGTGGTCTGGTATTTGAACAAACAAGGAGGAACCAGGACTTACCCCCTTTGTCATGAGGCTCTCAGAGTATGGCAATGGGCTGTTTCCACCCAGCACTTACTGTTGGCAATGCACATCCCGGGGAAATCCAACATGACAGCAGACAAGCTCACAGGGCTATATTGTTGCCCCACGAGTGGTCCCTCAAGAAAGAAATGGAGGGCAGGATATTCTACAGGTGGGGCCAGCCTTGCTGAGACCTTTTTGCCAGTCACATGAACACAAAATGCAGAAGCTACTTTGCCCTGATTCCCCCTCTGGGAGAAGCCCCAAGGGACGCACTTGTACATGATTGGCTTCTGGGTCTCCTCTGTGCATTTCCACCAATCCCGTTGATATCCAAGCTTCTACAGAAAACAAAAACCCTGGGAAGGACCATCATTCTAATAGCCCCTCATTGGCCTCATCAAATGTGGTTCCCCTTCCTTCGACTTCATCTTTTGGAGGATCCTTGGATTCTGGACCCAGTTCCAGACCTTCTGACGCACTCGTCGGGGGATCTTCATCCCTCTGTGCAGTCCCTGAAGCTGACAGCTTGGCTGCTCCAGTTCCCATCATAGCCAGATTCCATAACCTCTCCATTGAGACAAACAAGATCCTTTTGTCTTCTCATAAATCTTCTACTAGGAAGCTATATCTTAGCAAATGGAAAAAAATTTCTATATGGGGCCTCTAAAAATAATGTTGATCCATACCAAACCCCTATGGCCTCAATCTTGTAGTTCTTGACTATGATTTTTAACAAAGGAGATGCAGCTGCAACATTTCGTGTTCAATTGGCTGCTATTTATAATTTTCATCTTGGATTTGAAGGGCTGAATATCATGTCTCACAAGTTATCCAAAGCCTTTTTCAAAGGGACTTTTCATATTAGACCATGTGTGAAATCTCCCTATTCTACATGGAATCTAAATTTAATCCTTTCCCAGATAATTCTTCAAACATTTGAACCAGCTTCCTCTTGTGACTTCAAATTTTTGTCATGGAAGGCCATCTTTCTGGTAGCTATTACTTCTGCCCGCAGAGTGTCAAAGCTTCAGGCTTTATCCATCAAGCCTCCATATTTGATATTCCATGCTGACAGAGTCTCACTTAGAACAAACCCCTCATTTTTGCCCAAAGTCTGCACTGAAACCAATCTCAACCAGATTATTGGTTTGTCAATCTTTTTCCCCTACCATTCCAACAGTTTAGAGTATATGCTGCACAAAACTGATGTTCACAGGCAGCTCAGATTTTATTTGGATAGAACAAAAGATTTCAGAAAATCAGATCAGCTTTTTGTTTCATTCTCTGACTCCAGGAAGGGAAGACCAGTGGCTAAAACAACTCTGTCTAAATGGTTATCTGATGGTATCACCTTTGCCTATTCAGCTGACAATATGCCTTTGCAACATGAGATTAAAAGCTCACTCAAACAGAGCAATTTCTACATCATCTGCTTTTTCTGGCAGACTCCCCATTGATAACATTTGTGCAGCACCACTTGGTCAAAACCTCATACCTTTATCACTCATTACAAAGTTGACAAGGCCCTCCAGGGGCAGGGCCTCCTTTGGATCCACGGTCCTGAAAAATATACTTCCATGAGCCACCCAAGGTTGATGGTACTTGGGACACTACCCATCAGTAAGGAATGAAAGGCAAGATTGAACAACTTCACATAAAGAAGTTATGTACTTACCATAACGTTCCATGTGAGTTGTTCATCTCGCCTTCATTCTTACGTCCCTCCCTCCTACCCCCTCTTGGGCTGATAGATGACTGAGATGCTGGATCCATCCTGGTTACTCAAGCTGCCTATACCTTTCTCTTGGGAGTGACAAATGACGTATGGTATTATTATACACAGCAAACAAGATCTGAGGTAATTCCAGGTGCATCATGGGATTGGGACTTGGCCTCGAGCTATTTGAAGACCTTGAGCTTTGCAAGTGGCCGTATCTGAGCCGACGGATCAGCTCCAAACCCATCAGTAAAGAATGAAGGCAAGATGAACAACTCACATTGAACATTATGGCAAGTACATAACTTCTTTTTCTCTGTCCACAGCGAGGAGCTTTAGCAGCCCCTGATACCTACATCTGTGGATTTGCAGGCCGCTACCGAGACCCTTTCGGAGTCCGGTATGCCACAAAACTCTTCTTTGACTATGGATCCTGTGGCCGTCTCTACCTTGGATGGGTCCAGAGCCACTTAGCAGGCACCAGCTTCCGAGGATGTCCTTCGCACTACCAATTCTCAACACAAACCGATGTCTTTTTTCGCGACTACCGTTCTTTCAAAAACGAGTTTCTTAAGCCGTACGAACCTCACCCAAGAAACTGACGACCCAATCTCCAGCACCTGCTTCCTTGCCTGTCTCAAATGCTTAAAATGGCAGAAGACTTTATCATGCTGAACAGGGGAAGCCATGCTACCCCTTCCAAAAGAAAAGAGGTCTGTCCCCTGTAATTTTGTTTGAACAGGAGTCCGATGATTCTGATGCATCTGAATATGAAGACATGCAACCCCTTTCTGCTTATGAGGACTCTGATGCAGAGGATTTCTTTCCTTCAGCCTCTCCCCAGAAGATTTTTCCTTTGAGAAAACCCTTCATATCTTAAGAGAGCATTTCCAATGGGAAAGTCAGGACTACCCACAGTCTAAAAAGAGACTCAGGGAATTTTTAGATCTTCCACAGCACAGGCCCCTAGCCATCCCCCCAGTCCTGGATGTTGTGGAGGATGTTTTCCTGGAATCCAACTCGACTCCTAACACCCTCCCTCCTGCATCCAGAAAACCAGACAGGTATTATAGAGTCCCTGACGCTCACAAATGTCTTTTTAAAATTCCTACTGCTGACCCTGAGGTAATTTCTCAAGGGCCTAAAGGAATTAAAGCAGCCTCTGCTAAGAATCCCACACCCTTAGATAGGGATTCCCAAGCACTAGACAGATGAGGTAAAAAAGTATACATCTCAGCTACTCTTCCTATCAGAGCACTAAATTGTCAGTTCTGTATGCTAAAATTTCATCAACATACACTGGAACTTCTCAAACAAAAAATGTCTTATTTTCCTGCTTGGGCAGAATCTAAAGATTTACAAAAAATAATGCATTCTGCAAATCAAGTAACTACACACACCTTGCACTGTGGTTTTGATGCCCTAGAAGCTTCTTGCAGGCAGCAGTCACCGGTTCTGTCCTTAGAAGGCAGGCATGGCTTGAAGAACAGCCCTTGCCAGACCATGTTAAATCTAAATTGTTGGATGCCCCCTTGCACAAAGACAACTTATTTGGCACTAAGTCAGAAGAGGTCTTAAAAAAGATGGAATAAAAGCTAAATCTATGCAGACAGTTAAGGATTTCTTACAGGTCCAGCCACCCAGGTTCAGCAGGCATTGTCCCTCCAAGCACTGGTCCTTTCCTGCTCCCACCAGGTCAGTTCAGCCCAGACCCTGGAGAACCAGACCCCCCAGACAGCAGCCACAGGAAATGCAGAGATCTAAGCAGTGGACTACCTCCACTTCAAATCCAGGGAGTTCTAAACCACCCCCTTATGGTAAGAACTCACAATGACTCTCCTCCCCCTCCATCTGCCCACCTTCACTTACCCCTAGGAGGAAAACTCTCCTTTCATGCAAGCACCTGGGCCATCATTACCAATGACCACTGGGTTCTCAACATAATACCCCAGGGATACAAATTTTCTTTCCACACCCTTCCATATCCAAAAGGGTTCCCAGATCTACCTCCAAACCAGTGGGCAGAGGCCCAAAAGCAAGTCCTTTCCCTGCCCTGCACGTTCCTGTGGAACAGAAAGGCCAGGGTTTCTACTCCAGACTTTTTCTGGTACCCAGAAAAGAGGGCACCTGGCACCCCATCCTCAATCTATCCTTTTTAAACACCTTCCTGGTGATCCCAAAATTCAAAATGCTCACCCTCCAGCAGCTGCTACTCATGCTCTCCAAGGATGCTTGGCTAGCCACCCTAGACCTAAAACAGGCCTACCTCCACATTCCTATCAGGAAATCATACAGGAAATATCTGTTTCAGGGCAGAATCTCAGCACTTTCAGTTCTCTGTACTTCCCTTAGGCTTATCTACTGCTCCTAGAGTTTTCACAAAATGGCTGGCTCTGGCCATTACCTTTTGCAGACAAAGGAATATCCAGATTTACCCATACTTAGATGACTGCCTAATTCAGGCAGACAGACAGGAAAAGCTGCTCAAGCACCTGGACTTTGTAAAATCCCTACTAACCTCCTTAGGGTACACAATCAACGAGAAGAAATCCAAACAGGTACCCACCCAAAGGATTATATTCCTGGGAGCAAGCCTGGACACAGCATCCCAGATGGCATTCCTTACACCAGAAAAGCAAACTTTCCTGACAGCCTACTTCTCTCAACTAGCCACCAGACCCCAGCTATCTGCATGGAAAATCCTGCAAGCTCTGGGGTTTATGGCTTCTTGCATTCCCCTCATTCCATATGCCATTCCATATGCCAGACTGCATATGAGGAAACTTCAATGGTACCTAAAAAGCCTTTGGTGTCAACACTCTCAAGACCTAGAGAGACGTGTACCTATAATACCTTGCCTCAGAAAAGATTTTCTTTGGTGGGCAACAGCATGCTCCCACAACAAGGGACTACCTTTCTCACCAATCCCCGCTGTCCAGACCCTCACCACAGATGCATCAGACTATGCCTGGTGTGCACACCTGGATGGCAGGTGCATACAGGGCCAATGGAGCCCATTGCAAATCCATCTGCACATCAACCAAAAAGAGATGATAGCTGTCCAGCATGCCTTGATAGCTTTCAAGCCTCTTCTCTCCCAGGGGCTGTCCTGATCAAATCAGACAACACCACTGTGATGGTGGTATATTAGCAAGCAGGGAGGGACTCACTCCTACTCTCTGTGCAGGCTGGCCATGACCCTTTGGCACACAGCCTCTGCCATGCAACTCCACCTGTTAGCACAGTTCCTACCAGGTTCTCTTAGCTCTCTCGCAGACCACTTAAGCAGAAATATTCTGGACCTACACGAGTGGCACCTTAACAGAAGAACCTTCACCCTAATAACTCAGAAATGGGGTGCCCCGAAGGTCAATCTTTTTGCCTCCCACACCAACCATCAGCTCAGCAAGTTCTGCACCAGGGAGCATCACTGCATTGCTTGGAAAGTGAATACCCTGTCCTTCCCCTGGGTCAGTCTATCGGTTTATGCCTGTTCTCCACAACCTCTCACCCCCAGGGTACTGCTCAAAATAAAGGAGGAAAAACCAAGGACAATTCTTACAGCTCCAGACTGGCTCACCAGCACTGGTACCCCTTGCTGCGCAGCCTGTTCCCACTGCTACCATGACATCTCCCTCATATTCCTGACCCAGAGGGAAGGGGAATTCATGCATCCCCAATTGCAGACACTCAATTTGGCAGCTTGGCTTATTCTCTAACCCCCCCATCAATCTGCCAACCTTAGTAAACAGGTTCTAGATGTTATACATGAGGCCAGATGCCCTAGCACTAGAAAGTCTTATGCTGACAAATGGAAAAGGTTCTGCACCTGGATTCAGGCTAAGGGAGCCAATATGGCACAGCCCTCCCTCCCTCCCTCACATCCTGGATTACTTAGCTGACTTGCTACACTTTGGCCTCTCTTTTTCCTCTATTAAAATTCATGCTTCTGCTATATCTGCTAATTTTCCCACTGAGCAGACCCTTTTCTCACACCCTCTGATCAAACAGTTCCTAAGAGGGGCTAGCAACTTGAGACCACAAAGAAGGGCACCAACACCAGCTTGGGACCTTAACTTTGTGTTGGAAAAGCTCACCCCCCCCTTTGAACCAGCCTCTTCAGCAGAGCTAAAATTTCTCTCCTGGAAGACAGTTTTCCTTCTGGCCATCACTTCAGCCAGAAGGGTCTCTGAGCTGCAAGCAGTCATGGCTGTGGAACCCTTCATCATCTTCCATGCTGACAGGGTATCCCTCAGTACTAACCCATCCTTCATGGTTAAGGTGGTGTCCAGTGTGGCTCTCAACCAATCCATTAATCCCCCCCCCCCATTTTTTTTCCTAACCCACAGAACAAGGGTGAAAAGATCCTGCACTCGCTAGATGTGCACAGTCAGCTCAGATTCTATCTAGACAGAACTAAAGCCTTCAGAAAGTCTGATCAATTGCTGGTTAGCTTTGCTGCAGGGGCAGAGGGCAAAGCCATCTCCAAACAAAGCATTTCCAAATGGATAGCACACTGCATCCATTTCTGCACAAACAAGACAGAAAGCCTCCCCCCAAGGGGGTCAGGACTCACTCCACCAGAGCAGCCTCCACCTCTGCAGCTTTCCTCAGAGGAGTCCCCACCAGGGATATCCTGGAGGCTGCCACATGGACATCTGTTCACACCTTTACCAAACATTACCACCTGCCTGTCTTCTCCAGATCCAGGGCAGGGTTTGCCGCTGCAGTCTTACAAGGCATCCTAGCCAACCCCTAGTTTCCTTGACTGCCTCCACCCATTTCCTCAGCTTTGGGAATCAACCCATATGTGATGACTGCAACAGTGAAACACGAAGAACATAATACAGTTGTGTACACTTACCATAAATGTAGCTGTTTGAGTGTATTCACTGTTGCAGTCCTTGTTTCCCTCCCTCCATCCCTCTCTTCTTTCTTCTCTTTTCCTACAAGGGACATATTGGCATTTATTTTCTACTGGTGGGGTTCTTCCACCAGAACCTGGCTCCCACTTAGGGGCTCTTGACAGATTAGGGCAAGAAAAACTAATGTAATGGCATCGCTGCCTTACTTTATACTACTGATGACCTGATGTCAGTCCTGAAGTGACAGCAACCGATGCAGAAATACTAAGCCTCTGGTATTCGGGCCAGCCGAGGGCTACCCTGGCCGGGATAACCCAAATGTGATGACTGCAACAGTGAATACACTCAAACATCTACATTTATGGCAAGTGTACACAACTGTACTTTTTTGATACAGAACAGTCTATGTAAGAAAGAAAAAGTTTAGCCAGCAAACAGAAAGGGTCTCTGCTTCATATTCTTCTGACAATACTAAAGCCCATTAGAAGGACACTAACACTGGATTTATTCTTATTAATATTGCTGTAAAAGTTTCATGATATCAGTTGCATGTTATATTGTAAAACAGTTTTGTATAAGGTACAATTAGGGGTGTTTTAAATGTGATGTACGGGAGTCTTATCAGTGACTGCTGCATATGCTAAATATATTAATTCAAGAAAGTATTTTTTCTTAGTTGTAATATATCTAGGCTTTACATTGTCACAAAGTTAGAAAGGCTGGAAGGAAGCAAGTTAAAGTTAATATAATGGTGTGATCTTGGGATGTTCATCGTGTTTCACTGTTGCAGTCATTACACTTGAGTTATCCTGCTGGCAGGTGACCCACAGTCAGCCCGAGTTCCAAAGTCTTGGTCCTGCATCGGTTGCTGTCGCCTCTTCCCTGACGTCAGTGCGCCAGGGGTAAAAAAGTTGCAACCAATGCCATTGCTACGCGGTGCCCGAAGCAAAAGCAGTTTGCAAGTGCCGGTCGGCCGACTCCTGAGATTTTCAAAGTTGAATTTCAGAACCGAAGTCTTCAATAAAGCTAAGTACCCGTTAGAAACTTTTTCTTGCTCCAGACCGATGTCAGTAAAAGTTAATAATTGTATTTCTTGTGGGAAGCAAATACCTCATATGGACTTTCACTCTTACTGCATTCCTTGCCTAGGCCCTGATCACGATGTTACTAGTTGTTGGTTTTGTGCTAGATTCAATAAATGCACTATTAAACGTCGGTTTGATTTTGCTTTACATTATTTTGGATGAAGATTTAATTATATAATGCCGTCGGAACAACCAACGACTGGAATGTATAAAAATCACAAAGGCAAAGAAAAAGACAGGCATCTGAGGTCCCAAACCGACGACGAAGCCTCTTCTAGGCCAGTTGCCGGTTCTCCGGTGCTCAGTGAGGCGCTTTCGCAGCCCCTGACACCCACTACCTCAGAGCCACAGGCCATAACCGACAGCCACATGGGGGCCCCGAGGCCTGCGGAAACTCAAGGTATTGGGCCTACAGAAACTATATCCTTAGATGGGTCCGGAGCCGCTGAGCAGGCACCGGCTTCTGATTGTGTCTTCAGACCTTCACAGCTTACAATTAAGGCTACTACAGCAGCAAAGGCAAAGTCAAAAACACCATTAAAGACAAGGAAACAAGTGCAGCATTCTCCAGAACAGTCATCCATGCCAAAGAAACAGATGCTTAAAATGGCCGAAGACCTTATTACTTTAATCAGGGGCTCCCATCCCCCTCCTGACAAAAGGCCTAGGCAAGACACTGATTATGATTCACCTGATCAGGTTTCCATTTCCTCTGATTCTTCTGATCAGGGCTATTCTCTCCCTCCCTATGAGGATTCTGATGCTGAAGAGTCCATTCCTTCAGCCTCACCACCCGAGGATTATTCTTTTGGGGAAACCCTGCACACCATGAGGAAGCATTTCCATTGGGAGAGCCAGGATTACTCAGAATCCAAGAAAAGGCTCAGAGATTTCCTTTTATTGCCTCAGCATAGGCCCTTGGCTATCCCCCCTGTGCTTGATATTGTAGATGATGTTTTTTTCTGAATCCAGTCTGTCTCCAGATTCTTTACCCCCTGCACCAGTAAAGCCAGACAGGTACTATAGGGTCCCTGACTCTCATAAATTTCTTTACAAAAACCCCACTGCAGACCCAGAAACAATTTCTCAGGGTCCTAAAGGGGTTAAAGCTTCCACTGCCAAAAACCCTGTCCCCTCAGATAGGGATTCCAGAGCTCTGGACAGATGGGGGAAAAAGTTTACACTTCTGCTACTTTAGCTGTAAGAGCTTTAAACTGTCAGTTTCACATGCTTAAATATCAACAGTATCTCATGTCATTGTTAAAGCAGAAAATGGTTACAAATATAGAAAGTCCTGACAGTAAAGAAGTGCAGGATTTATTGCATGCAGTTGAACAAGTGGGAAAGCATACTCTGCAATGTGGTTTTGATTCATTAGAGGGTTCTTGTAGAGCCGCAGTTACAGGCTCAGTTATTTGAAGACATGCTTGGTTGAAAGAACAAAGTTTACCTGAACATGTTAAAGTAAAATTATTGGATGCTCCACTATAGCATGATACTTTGTTTGGTGTTAAGGCAGAAGAGGTGTTAAAGAAAATGGAGGGTAAAGCAAAGTCAATGCAAACGGTGAAAGATTTCTTACAGGTTCAACCACCTAGATTTAGCAGAAACTGGCCTTCAAAAAATTGGTCCTTTCCATTGTCAGACAGGCCACAAAGAGGCAGATACAGATGCCCAACGCTCCTACAGACCTAAACAATGGGGTGGCTTCAGCCCCCAAAGGAGGAGAAGACAAATCACAACCTTATAGGAAACAGTCACAATGACTTCCCTCTGCAAATGCCAAGCTCTTACCAGTTGACAGCACCCCTAGGGGGAAAGCTAGCACTTTTCTCAAAAAATTGGCATATGATCACCCAAGATCAATGGGTGCTGAATATAGTTTCTCAGAGGTACAGGTTCCACTTCCACACGCTTCCAAAACTAAAAGGTATGCCAAACCTGCCACAAAACCAATGGGCAGAGGCACAAAAACAGATGGCTGCTCTTATGGATATGGGAGCTATTCAAAAAGTTCCACAAGAAGAACAGGGACAAGGATTTTACTCGAGACTTTTCTTAGTACCCAGAAAAGACAAAGCCTGGAGACCAATACTGGACCTGTCAATCCTAAATACTTTCCTGGATGTTCCAAAATTCAAAATGTTAACACTACAACAACTTCTGCCCGTGCTGGGCAAGGAGGCTTGGCTGGTTACTTTGGATCTCAAGGAGGCATACCTGCACGTCCCAATCAGACAATCGTGCAGAAGATACCTCAAATTTATAGCAGGCTCAATGCATTACCAATTCTCTGCACTGCCCTTTGGCTTATCTACTGCGCCCAGGGTCTTCACAAAATGCCTGGCACCAGTAATTGCATTTTGCAGACAAAAAGAAATTCAAATATATCCCTACTTGGACGACTGCCTTATTCACGTAGAGAGCAAGGACATTCTTCTAAAGCACCTGGCGTTTGTAAAAAGATTGTTAATTTGCCTAGGGTACACAGTAAACGAAAATAAATCAATACTAGTGCCCTCTCAAGAGATAATATTCCTGGGTGCAAGTTTAAATACAACTGCCCAGATGGCTTATCTCACGCCAGACAAACAAAGGCAACTGACTCATTACTTTCAAATGATGGCTGCAAAGACCCAACTCCCTGCAAGAAAAATTCTGTAGGCCCTGGGTTTCATGGCATCCTGCATTCTACTAATTCCATACGCAAAACTGCATATGAGGAAACTACAATGGTATCTAAAATGTGTTTGGACTCAGCATTGTCACAGCCTAGAGACAATCATAACCTTGATCCCCTGCCTACAACAGGAGTTTTGATGGTGGTCCCTGGCCTGTCACCACAACAAGGGACAGCCTTTCACCTTACCTACAGCCAGGCAGACAATAACAACGGATGCATCGGATTATGCCTGGGGAGCACATATGGCAGGAAAATGTATTCAGGGCACGTGGCCCAAGGAACAAATGCATCTTCACATCAATCAAAAAGAGATGCTAGCTGTACAGAATGCCCTGACAGCCTTCAAGGACCTAATACATCCATGACAACTATTAATAAAGACAGACAATACCACAGTTATGTGGTACATAAGCAAGGGGGCACACATTCCTACCCCCTATGCAGACAAGCCATGACTTTGTGGAGCACAGCACTGACTTACCAGGTGCATCTGCAAGCACAATTCCTGCCAGGAACAAAAAATACACTGGCAGATGAACTAAGCAGAAATCTCATGGATCCTCATGAATGGAAGCTAAATCCACAAGTGTTCAACATGATAACAAAGGAATGGGGATGCCCAGACATATATCTTTTTGCCTCCCCTCTCAATTGCCAAATACAGAAATTTTGCACAAGGACTTACCACTCTCAAGCATGGAAAGTGGATGGTCTATCATTCAGCTGGAAAAACCTGACAGTCTATGCCTTCCCTCCAATGCCTCTTCTCACCAAGGTGCTTCTAAAAGTCAGACAAGAGAGGCCAAAAATGATCCTGATTGCACCAGACTGGCCACGCCAGCACTGGTACCCAATCTTAAAGACTTTGTCCCAAGGCCCACCTTGACCTCTACCTCAAATCCCTCATCTTCTGACACAGCAAAACAATCAGATTCTGCACAGTCAACTCAGAACCTTAAACCTGGCAGCATGGCAGATAATGTAGCCACTCAGACTGCATCTCTCTAAAGCTGTTATGGATGTAATTTTGGAAGCCAGGAGGCCCAGCACTAGGAAATCTTATGCAGAAAAATGGAAGAGATTCTGTGCTTGGAACCAGGCACAAGGGCTCGACCCACTGGTCCCTAATATACCTCAGATTTTGCAATACTTGACTGAGATGTTGGACAAGTGCCTATCTTTTTCATCTATTAAAATCCATGCCTCTGCCATTTCAGCTCATTACAATGCGGATCCTCCTATTTTTTCACATCCTCTACTACGACAGTACCTCAGAGGGGCAAAGAATATAAGACCCCCTAGAAGAGCACCAGTACCTACTTGGGACCTCAATTTTGTTTTAGAAAAACTAACACTGCCTCCATTTGAACCAGCCAGCACAGCTGACCTTAAATTCTTGTCATGGAAAACTGCTCTGCTCCTAGCAATAACTTCAGCAAGAAGAGTCTCAGAGTTACAGGCATTGATGGCTGTGGAACCTTTCCTCATTTTTCATCAAGACAGGGATTCTCTTAGAACAAACCCAACATTCATGCCAAAAGTGGTCTCCAATGTGGCCTTAAACCAAACCATTCATTTGCCTACTTTCTACCCAAATCCCCAGAATAAAGGGGAAAGACTTCTGCATGCTTTGGATATACACAGGCAGCTACGATTTTACTTGGACAAAACAAAAGCTTTCAGAAAGACTGAGCAACTGTTTGTAGCATATGCTGCAGGATCACAAGGAAAGCCTATTACAAAGCAGACAGTCTCCAAATGGATAGGACACTGCATCCGCTTCTGTTATGCACAACATGGCAAATCTGTGCTTAAGGGCATTAGGCCTCATTCTACCAGAGCAGCAGCCACTTCAGCAGCTTTCCTCAGAGGAGTACCAACCAAAGACATATTAGAAGCTACAACTTGGAGCTCAGTGCACACTTTTACCAAGCATACCACCTTCCTCTCTACTCCAAATCCTGAGCAGGCTTTGCCACCGCAGTTCTGCAGGGCTTGTTAGCTTCGCCAAATCCAATCTAGACCCAGCCACCCAACCTCAGCTTTGGGATTCTACCCAAGTGTAATGACTGCAACAGTGAAACACGATGAACATAGTACAGTTGTGTACCTACCATAAATGTAGATGTTTGAGTGTATTCACTGTTGAAGTCCAGGTTACCCACCCACCATCCCCCCTCTTTGCTGGGACTATTCTGTACTTCTCAACTCTATGCAACCTATGTGGTGTATTTGCTTGTAGATGAAGGAAATGTGTATAGTAATATATGCATGGTTCTTTTGGCATATTTTTATCTTTTCAGCCTTCCTATCTGGGGGCAAGAAAAACTGAAGAAAATGGTGTCGGTTGCAACTTTTATAATATAATGGTGTGATCTTGGGTTGCTGGGGTGGAGAAGTGCAAAAGTTTATTGATCATATTATATGTAGAATCAAGATAATTTATCAATGTTTTACAGGGTGAATATCTGTATTGTCACTGGTTTAAGCTACAGATAAGTTTTTAAATCAAATAGTTTAAAAATAAGACAAAATGATGAAAGCCATGGAAAACTGTAGTTATCCTGTATGTAAAAAGTCATTAGCTATTTTTCCATTGGTAAATGCTCTCAGGGAGTGACAAGAAGTCTACAGGTGGAAGCAGTTAACCATAAAAAGTCTTAATGGCATATTCTGAGTGAAATTCACAGTTCTTTCATGTATATGCAAAGTTACTAGTTGTTTTTCTACAACTGCTTTTACTTGGAGATTAGTTGTCTGGAGCTGCAAGCTATTAATCATGAGACCCATGAACACTCTGTACTGAGAGAAATGTACAAAGTACAATGTAATTAGCATTTAAATATATACTGGAGTTTAAAACTGTGGGAAGTGAATAAAATATACACTTTCCATTCTCATCAGTATTAATAATGTAAAGCATTTAATATGACAATGCACAATTTTACCTATTTAAAGAAAAAGTGCACTGGCTACCTTTAAATAAAACAAAATTGTGTTGCACTCTTCTAATAAATGCACTAAGGGTGCTGGGAAGTCCACTGTTTCTAATTCGCTTCCCCAGTTTCAAACTTTATTTTTCACTGAATTAATTGCCACAATAACTTTACATCTTGCATTTGTCTCAACAAAGACTGCTCAGAACTCTCAAGATTAATTGCTCGAACCTGCAAACAACTTGTCAGTAATGAGAAAAAAATGGCTAACAACTTTGCAGGAATCCTTGTACATTTCATTTAGAACATAATGTACAGAGTTCTCCTGTCCATCTGTCTTCATCTTCAGACTTCATCTCCCAACAAGAACATTTGCTAATGGAAAAACAAGCTAATAACTTCCACACACATCATCATTTTGTTTTATTTAACAAGCCTGTTTCTTCAAAAAAATGTCCATAGCTGAAACCAAGGTCATAAATCCAGACATCCACCCTTGCAAAAACAAGGGAAATTATCTTAATTATACATATAATACAACCAACAGACTTTTACACTCCACCCCTACCCCAGCAACCCAAAAATCACATTATGTTAACTTAAACTTGCTTTTCAGCCTTCCTTATTTAATACAGTGTAAAGCCTATATCGTTTTTTCAGCCGTCCTTAATGCAGTGTAAAGCCTATATGTCTTATAACAAAGAAAGAATGATTTTACTTTACTATTTTAAACTACACAGCAATCAGTGAAAAAATTCCCTACCTACACACACACATTTAAAAATTCAACCATCTGCACAGTATACAAAATGTTTTACAGTATAACATGCAGTTTATACCATGGAATGTTTCATAAAGTTATTAATGAGAACAACGGTTGTTTAACTTGTGTTTTTTTCCCTATAGTGTCCTAAACATTAATGACATAAAGTGGGGTATATGCTTTACTGTTTACCCAGAAGCACAACAAAATCAATAAAATTCCAGTCTCTCAGCCACTTTTTATTGCAAAGCCATATTTCACAAATGTGATTGATGCTTTATAGTCTTTCATTTATTAACTATTTTCAGTATTGCTTGTCTTCTTCCTGATCATCTCAATCTCCCATTATCAGACTCTGGTTCAAGTCCAATGTACTCCTAATTCTTCTAGAGAAGTCCTGTGCTTTTTTTTTTGTATCTCAAGCATTTTCCTTTGGAACATTGGAAAAGGTTTCACTGGCAATGTCTCTCTATGAACTTTGTTATCAGAAGAATGAGAAGCAAACTTCCCTTTTGTTTGCTTGGTTCACTGTTGGACAAACTTTTTTTTTTATTTCCTCATTAGCGTATTTTGCATCAAAAAATTTATTTGATCCACCCGGGGAAAAATTATTCTGAAGATAGCTGGATACAATAGCTTGAATCTCACACCTGCTTCTCAATTCTCATTGATTACTAGGATAAACTTGCTTCTGTTCAGTGTGGTATACAATGAATTATCATTTTCTACAAACACTCTGTCATCTCTAATTATTAATACTTTTTCTTTATTTCATAGTTTTTGTCAGAATCATCTCTTTCTGTTGGTATGATTGTATATTTACTAATATAGCTCTTGGCTGCTTTCTCGTGGACAAGTTTGGAGAATATATACAATGTGCCCTTTCAGTTAACAAATCCTGCTGTGGAACACCAGTCCAGTTGCTTATTTGTACTTTCATAAAATCGATACAGTCTGTTCCTTCCAGTTCCTCTGAATAGCTAAAGTGTCTTCTATTTTCAGCATTCTTTTATTTCAGTTTATATATTCCTTCAGTGTTTCATTTGTTTTATGCACCTCTGAGGACATCTGATTTATTTTTCTCTAAATTACTGGAAGCTATCTCCTGCAGCAAAGCTGAAACTTAAACTGTTTGCTGAACAGCTGCAGGAGTTTTCTCTTCACATTTTTAGGTTGATTTTCTTCAGGTTTTCCATATTTTTTTCTTTGCTGACATCTATTGCTGACATCTAGGCAGTGTAATTACTAGCCAGTGACTGAATTTTACTGAAATAACAGTTTCAATGGCCCATTTTGTCTTATTTTCTGTTTTCACACTGGAACTGAAATTAAGCTGTTGCTCAGTGTGCATCTTGGATGTTGACAGCACAGAAACTTTTAATGCAGTGATGTAGGCAACTGAAAGTAGACTGTGTTGCTGCCAATCTCAAGGAGTCTATGACAAGAAAAATAACCAGAGATTTTATAGAGGTATTATAGACATTTAGGAATTTTTATGACAATTTGTATGAAACAGAGGGATGGAGCAACCAGGAAATGACACACATGGAAATATTTATGGAAAACGTAATTATGCCAAGGGTAGATGAAGATGAGGCTCAACAATTAATAACTAAGACAGGAAGAGAAAAGATAAAAAATGGTGATTTATAATCAATTACTAGGAAAGTCTCCAGGAACAGATGGTAATCCTGTGGACATTTGGAAGGGAAGAAAGTGATAAAGATCTGGAAGGTTTTGTTTAGCAGTATTTTAAAAGGGGAGGTACCACCATCTTGGAAGAAGGCCATGTTGGCTGTAATACCTAAGGAGGGAGAAGACCCTTCAGGACCAAATTAATGAAGACCCATTTTAATTTTAAACCATACTTAGACAACACTAATAGAACAATAATGATCAAGAGAGAAGCTGAATATAAGAAAACACCTCTATTGGTGGGGGTGGGTCTTGATGCAGGAAAAGCTTTCAGTATAGCCATCTGGAATTTTATGTTAAATGAAGAAAACACGTGGACTACCACTGTGAAGACCATATAAAACTGTTTAATCAGATAAAACAGAAGCAGAACAAGTGCATTTGGGTTTTTCCTTCATCAGGTTCACATAAAACTATGAAAACGCAAATTAAATAGTAATGTCAGACCGATCAAGAACTAAGTCTCTGCCCCTTCAAAATAGGTTTATTGGGAAGCACACAATTAATGCCAGGTGATTTATCTGCCAGAAACTCAGCTATCCAGTTAGACTCCACAATCTCAGTCCTGTTCACTATGTCTCCACCTCTTATTGTGGTGGGTATAATCTGCAGGGCCATAAAAGAAAAGGTACGAGTATTATACATAGCAACATGCTGTGCTAAAGAGTTATGCTTAGCACCTATTCTAATGTTCCTGGCATGTTGTAATATATGATCTTTTAATGACCTATTCATCTTACCCACATAGAATGAGCAACAATGTTCACACTGGGCTACGTAAACTACATTGTTAGTAGTGCAGTCAGCATATAAGCGGGGGGAGTATACCTTTTTCATTATAGGATTGACAAATCTGTTGCCCTTCTTAATGAATGAGCGAGCCTTGCAACGCCTGCAAGGAAATGTGCCAACTCTTGAAGAGATGGTGTTATGTGCCATGGGAGTTCCTTTACGTAATCTCCTCCTCAAGTTCAAATTATTCTTAAACACAAACGATGGTTTGCTCCCAATATACCTTTTTAGACTATCATCAATCAATAGGATTTTCCTGTTGTCATTGATCACATCAGAAATAGAACCAATATCACTGCGATACTTCAGGGAGATACGTAAAGGACCTAAGTTAAGATTACTCAAATGATGGAACTATCCAGGCTCTCTGTATAAGAAAGGCTTCCCTCTTGTGTTCCTTTGACTAACCACCTCCTTGAAGGAGCTATTTCATGTGACTTGTAACCTAAAAACTCCAGTCTAGATTGTAATAATCCTAGCTCATTGTTAAAATCATTGTCATTTGTACATAGTCTCGAGGCTGTTAGAACCTGCCCCTTTGCTATATTCTTAAAGACACGCTTAGGGTACATACTATTATGAGACAAATAATGGTTCTTCCAACATGACTTCCTATAATTTCACCTATATAGTCCATAGTCAATTTAATGTCTAAAAAGTCAATCGCATTGGCCAAAACACTAAACTTTCAAAAGTCACTTGTGTTATTCATGTAATACAGAAACATATCCAGATCTTCTCTTGTGACTGTCCAAATAAAAAACAACTCATCTACATATCTAGCATAGAATAAAAATGACTGTTTCCATAAATTAGCATCACTAAAAATATGCTTATCTTCCCAATATGCAAAAGTTAATTTAGCATAAGTATTAGCACAAGGGGTCCCCATAGCGACACCCTTGCGCTGCTGATAAAATTGGTCTCCAAACAGGAAAACATTGTTTTCCAAAACCATACGCATGAACAAATGAAATCTTTCATGACAACACTATATTCACTATAATTATCTAAAAAATACTTGATAGCCTCCAAGGTGTAGCTATTAGAAATAACTGTAAATAGGCTGCTAATGTCACAAAAAATGTCCAGTTTTTATAGAACTTCTGATTTCTCCTAACCTTTCTAAAAAATGCGCTGAGTCCTTAAGAACAGCAGGGGCTTTATGTAACAAAAGGTTTAAGTTGCGTTTCAACCCATATGGATAAAGGGTCCATGACCCAACCTCTTCCCCATATGATGGGCCTAAGAGGTGGGTCTACCATACTCTTGTAAATTTTGGGGAGACCTTTAATTATAGGAATACAAGGATGCTCAACATGAAGATATTCATATAGGTTTTTCTCAGTCTTGTAATATAATAGACGTCTAATCAAGTCTATGTTTTATGAGTAGGGTAATGGTAACATTTATATTCTCTAATAGAATAACTGAGTTAATTAAGGGAATATATGAGAGGATAGAGGCAATAATTAAAGTGGAAGGGTTCCTTTCTGACAAAGTATGGTTGAACAGAGGAACACGACAGGGGTTTCCTTTTTCCCCTTTATCTACCTTATAGTTCAAGCCATTGGCTAAAAAAATGAGGAACTCACAAAATCAACGATGTAAATGGTCCGATAATCAAGAAATCTTTATTTGCAGCTGATATTATTTTGTATTTAAAAAATCTAGAATGACATTTCGGTGTTTGGACCATTTTGAGAGATCTTCAAGTATTTTGCTAGTATAAAATTAATGAAGATAAAACAAAAGCTATAGCTGTAAACTATGTATCTACATATGAACTGGCTCAGCAGTACCCATACTTGTGGGGATGTGATAACATTAAGTATTCATATACATGGATTAAAAAGGCTTCTGTTATGGCAGCTAAGCATATGCAGAAAAACTAAAAATATAATACAAAAACTAAGAAACTGGAAGCTCTTGATTATGCATATGGTTAGTAAGATACAAGCAGTGAAAATGTTCTAATCCCTTTAGTTTTATATATAGATCAGTCATATTTTTATCAACCAGAGGAGAAGGTTGTGGATGTTAATAAAGAGTTGAAGGCATATCTCTCAACTGTACATATTTTTGCAGAATGCCCAAATTCTTGCCTCATGTTTGGGCTATTCTTCATAAAATTTGTGGTTTTTTTGAAAATCATTGCGGGTTGAAGTCACTAAATAACAACATACATTTGAGTTTCAGACTTAACATTTTTGAGAAAATGCATGCCAATGTAGAACCTAGTATTCTAGCAATTTTCTAAGTTTATAACAGAAGTATTTAAAACGTGTCCCTATGTTTAGCCCTTTATCTCCCCATTACTTTTCCCTTTGTCCAGATTTATTCTGGTAAGAGGTTGGGAGGTATAGTTGAAGGATTTTTTTAGGAGTGGAAGATAGCAAGAGTTAAGTAGGATAAACTGATCTTCCTCATAGAGAAAGGTGGTTGAGGTATTACCAGATTTGAAGGGATACTTTAAAGCTATGCAGTTAAGGCTTATATATATATATATATATATATATATATATATATATATATATATATATATATATACATATATATATATATATATATATATATATATATACACAAGCAGAATGTTCTAAATCAAACTGGAAAGGGATGATGAGGATAAAACATTAGGGAAGTTCAAGAAATAAGGAGAAAGTGTGATTCTGGTTGCAAGTCCTAATGGAAAATAACCAAAAAAGAATAGTATATTCATAAAGTAGCAGAAAATATTTTAAGAACTAAGCTAACATGGGAATAATGATGGGAAATACTACAATTGCCAATAAGGATGACTGCAAGTAGGGGTATACAAATAGCAGTGGTGGCTGGTGACTTCAAATTAAAGAGGGCTGCAGAACACAGCTGAATGGGTGGGGCCAACTAGAAAGGGGTGGAGCTATGCTCAAAACCACAACAACTGGAACTTTAAAATACGCTGCCAAACCATCATTACGAGAGTCCAATCAAGACAAAATGAAGTGTAGAAGAAAAAAATATTTCAGTGCATTGGCTACATGACAGCTTATTTAATATATAGATGGAAACACAAAGGTTGTGAGGCATGAAAAAATAAATTACTTTTTAAATACATTACTGGAATGCCAGTCAAAATCAAGTATAAAAAAACAAGCAGCACTCAAGTCAATCCACGTCTCCTTGCAGTGCAGTTCTAATTATAATTTATATTCAGCTTTATAAAATTACCAAGTAACATGCTGAAAGTAGCAATCTATGATACCCCCACTTGTAAAAATGTGTCTTATCCAAAAAAGACCTGCTGCCTGACAATAACTATCTACTTGTTTCATGGGGAAGACATGATCAAAGTAAAAAATGAACAGCAAACAAGAAACAAGCTCAAGATAAATTGCTTAAAGGATCACTGCACAAGTTATGGACTGCACATAATAGATTAGCGTTCTGTTTAGTTTGTGGGTAAAGCCTGCAAAGATGACTGCAAGTCTCCAACAAAATGTAATGAGCTTCTGAATATAATGTAATCCTGTCCTTTATTACAAATACTGTCATATGCATTTCATTACCCAAGGCTTATACGTTATCTAGTTATGTAAATATTCTCTGCATGGCAACAAAAAATGCTTTCAATATTGGTAATTCTATAACAGTATGCTTATTAAAACTTACTTGCATCTTACAATCTCCAAGTTTACCTGATGGTCATTAAAGCATTGCTACCTAAACACAGAGCAACAGGGCACTGCGACAGCATGCATTTTCTGAATAATAATAAGTATAAATCAACAGTATAAAAATATGACAGAAAACCAGAACATTCTGCAAAATCAAGGACAGATGAAAAGCCACTGCTGTACTTGTGTCCCCCTTGGATGGGAGAATACTCTGCACACTTACACTGCATAACTGCTCCTTGCCTTGCCTGGACAAATCAAGAGTTACTACATGGAGGAGTGGGGTGCAACAAGTATGTCACAATTTGAAATGTCTCTGGCTGACGGTGATGGCTCTGACACTCATACCTCTCAACCTCAGAGTAAGAAATCTGGACAAAGCCATACATAGAAGTGGGACACAGGCCCAAAAATAAGGACAATTTTTAAATATCGCTCTTATAAACTTAGAAAGGCAATAGAATAGTAGTAGGTCTTGCATTAGTATGAATTTTCTGAAGGGTATGAAATCTGAAACTCAAATGTCTGCCATTATTTTCTAACTTCAGTCTTTAATGATTTGCCACTAATTTGACAGAAAGCCACAATTTTATGAAAAACGGACCAAAAATGTGATGCAAAAATATAAAATTGCCACACAATACAGCTGGGAACCTGTCAAAGAAGGGACACCTTTTTAATATTAGTAGTGAGCAGCTGACATAATTAGAGAATCTACATGCATTTCTGAAATAAATGTAATGTATAACTCTGATGATTACAGTTATATATAATTGTAAATCCTCCATGTTTTCTTCCAAAAATTGCTATTTTGCGGAGGGATTATTAGGGGGAGAGCAACATTTTGAGCCCAAATTGGGGACAGTTGAGAGGTTTGGATATTCCTAATTCTATAAAGCAATTTATTTGCACGTACCTCTCAACCTCTTAATGCAGGAAATCTGGACAAGGCCAAATATATTGGGGGAACATACAAACAGTACTAAAATTGCTCTTGTATAAACTTGACAGTTGATAGAATAACAGGTCTTGCTTTAGCATGCATTTTTCTGAAGGTTACGAGTTCTGAAACTTAATGTCTGTCATTATTTAGTGACTTCATTCCTAAATGATTTGCCAGAAAACCACAAATTTTATGGGGAACAAACCAAAAATAAGAATCAAAAATCTATTCATTCTGCAAAAATCTGGACAGTTAAGAGGTATAGTTTAGCCGGGGCTGTCTTGAGTTTGCTGCCCTTCCCCCCCTCACAAAATCATGGTCAAATGGAGCCTCTTCCCTACAGCCATTCCAGTGTCCCATTCCTTGGTTATTTCGCCCCATTTACCATAAACACTAATGTGCATACTACTTTACTTCTGCAATGATTTGGATTTCATTTGAAAGTTTTATTTTGCATTTTACAGTACAAAAACTAATAAATATCTGCTAAACAAAGCAATGCAGTCTCACAATGAAAATAGATTTGGCATTAAAACTTCTCTGCCCTTGAAACTCGCATTCATTGAAACAGCATTGAAACCCACATTCGAAGAAAATACATTTTGCCAGTGGCAGATAAAGATTAAATTTGGGCTGTTTTCAAATCATAGGCCGCTTGCACTTGAAACATGCACGTGCTCTTTGATACACCTTCCTGATTGTATTAAATTATATTCCTTGTGCAATACAGTACAGTTGTTAGAGGGTGTTTTAAATGTATTGTTTTCAACATTTTTCTAGTAAGCAATGAAACAAAATGCATGCACCAATAATGACAAAACTGCCCAATTCAGAACATTTCCATCATAAAAGTCTACTCAGACTTCTACAGTCCACCAATATCAGTAAATATGCACAATCTCTGAAGTAGTAAAAGTCATCTAAATAATTCCACATTAAAGAAATATGTAACTAATGAAGAGGTTGCTGCTAGCAAACAACTTTATATTTCATGGTTTCATCTACAAATAAAGTGCCCATTGCCCTTGAGGAATAAATTGCTTATGTTGCATTAAAAAAATGATAAGCTAGTAATATTGAAATAGGGAATGGATGGCAAACTGATAACAGGTTGATAGTTACTAGGTATCTTCGCCAAAAAGGACTGCAGCATCCACCCTCCTTTACAAGACAGTGCAGTATCAGCAATGCATCTACCTACTATGGGAGTAGACCCCACAGCCTTCTGTATCAAAAGCAAGTACACTGCCTATTGTGCTATTAACAGTATAAGTAGACTCAGCATGAGCAGCACTAATCTTTTGTTCCCCTGCAGCTTTCAGCTCCTTGTAAAATCTACTCGGCACTCAGCTGTATCTCTGAGCTTTGCAGCACAATAAATCTGGAAAAAGCCAACATTTATTGGGGAGGGGGGGAGACAAAAGTCCAAAAACCAGGGACACATTTTAAACATTGCTTGTATAATGTTGGAAAGTTGCTAGAATAAAATGCTGTGTTACCACCAGACATATCACTGCCAAGTCTGGAACCCAGGACCCTGTGCAAAAAAGTCAGAGCAACATACCACTATGCCAAATCAGCTGTTTTGTGAAAAAGAGGAAGACTGAAACTTAAGTGGCTACTATTTAGTGAATTCAGTTCTCACCATAGCTGTCAACCTTAGCACAAAAAATCTGGACGAAGCCAATAATGGGGGAATACAGTCCAAAAAATAGGGACAAATTTCATATATCCATCTTATAAACTTAAAAAATTGCTAGAATAAAAGGTTTTGTGTTACCATGCAGTTTCTGAAGAAAATGAAGTCTGAAATTCAAATGCCTGTCATTTTTATTTAACATTTGTTAACCAGGAAATTCCGACTTGGAACAAAAGCCAATTTTCAGCACAGGCCCAGGGAGAAACAGTCCAGACACATGTCTTTGTAAGATAAGAGGACATGCCGACTCCACACAGAAGGAATCCCAGCCAAGAATCAAACCAAAGAAGCTGTAGCTGTCAGGCAACAGTGCTACCACTGCACCACTGACTGTGTAAGGAAACAAAAATACAGAAACCACAGATTTTAAGAGGAACAGAACAGAACAAATATGAGGCAAAAATCTGTACTAAGATGGGAGGACATGCAGACTCCACACAGAAAGCACCCCAGCCAAGAATCAAACCAGAGAAGCTGTAACTATCAGGCAACAATGCTACCCCTGCACCACTGACTATAGAAACCACAGATTTTATGAGGAACAGAACAGAACAAATATGAGGCAAAAATCTGCAATTTATTTTTACAAATGGTGGTGAGTAGGGAATTCAGGCCTTTGCCACCTGCATACAAGGTACAGGGTTCAAGCCTGAGGTATTCCCTACCACACCACCGTGAGTTCGCTCTAGCCACCAGTATATAGCAATTGGGGCATTACACACACACACACACACACTAGAAGCTCACATTCATCTGCCAATGAGCCCAAGCATAACACATCCATTGAGCCAAGAAATCCTGTCCGCTACGATATCCATTGAGCCCTGTACTGTAGACAACAAATCATGCTAATGATTTCCTGTGTACGTTAGCTGCAGCGCTAGTTAAATGCAATTGGTCCAGCGCACCTCAGCTGCTGTGCTAGTTAAATGCACTTTGATTGGTCCAACCTGCTGATGCTGCAGTCTGGAGTGCCTCCATTCTGTGACATCACCACCGCACAGACTGCTGGGCATCTGCGGGGCAGAGATGCCTTTCCCCCTATCTAGAATGCTGAGAAAGCAGTCTGAGAGTGTTCCCTTATGTGCACGCATAGCGGAGTACTTCCGGGAATTACGGTGATTGTAACATGTTTTCTTTACTTTGTTTTTGTATTTCTTTACTTTTACTTTTTTGTTTTCTAGGTGGGAGGGCTGCAGTCGTATAGCACAAGCCGCCTCTGACAAATAGACAAGTGAGAGTTGAATTTACTGGGAAAAAATGGCAACGCAACCAATGTATTGGGAGCAAATAACTAAAGAGGGAAAGGTAATTGAGTGGAATGTGGCAAAGCAAATGTTTGGGCTTCATGTTAGAGAATGCCTTCCCTACTTGGGATTGATATCAGGGTATTAGCAGAGAGAAAGAGACAGGGGAGTGCTAAGTGAAAGACCAGCTCTGGTAGAGTTACTAGAATGGAAGATTTTGTGAAAAAAAGGATAATTAGTAAGGCACAGAAAATACTGCAAGATAAGTATAAGAATTAATCAGAGGATGCTAGGAAAGATTAGAATAACACAGAAAGACAGTTTGTGGAGAAATAATGAAAGGACATCTGTATAGCTCCCAAGTATGCAACAAAATCCAGAAGGTTTATTGTATTTTGCTTGGAAGTGTTTGAATATGTATTGTTATACCCCAATCAGACTTCATAGACTTTTTCCTTAGGTAGATGGCAAATGCTGGAGGTATGATGGAAAAGAGATAGTTAATTAGGAATATGTTGTAACATAGAGAGTTAGTACATTTTAAAAATTCCCTACAGAGTTCTTTATTAGAAATGTAGGAGACCAAATGGTTGTAACTTAGGAAACAGTTTTTTGAGTTGGAATACAGGATCTGAGTTGTCCAGCTATGGCAAGGCATCATTGAGTTTAATGCTTTTGACTTCCAGAAAAGAAATTACTAGAAAATAGAAATCAAAATCGAAACCAATTGTACTTGTACTGAATACTGTAAAGGAGGTACACAAACTGGAGGTGGGAGCTTTAGAAAAGGAAAGGAGAAAATTACATAGAAACAGAATTTGTGGAAACAGTACATGATGAGCAATGTTCTAGATGAGGAGCAATCTTTAAGGGAAAGCAGGAATTGAGCAATTTATGTAATATTGGAGTGAATGGCAGTTAATAAGAAACACATATGTACACTGCATGAAAATAATGAAAATGTCACTAAAAGTGCAACATAAGCTTTCATGTCAGACATTGAAGGCATACAGAATGGGGAAGGGTGGTATGGTTAATAAGAAAGATATATGAGAATTCTTTTGTACGGGTACTAATAGAATGGGTGTGTTAGTATAAGGAAAGGATGCTCTTTTGAGAGCAAAAAAGAAAAATGTTAGAGGATGAGGGGGAGATAGGGGTATATAAGAAAATGTATGATATGGAAAATAGAGGTGGTGGGATGGTAGAAGACAAAAATTAGTATATGCAAATAATGGAAGTTTTTTATGTTTAATCATTGGAAAAAATTGTTGGACAAAGAAGGGGTATAATTAGCAAACTTGAGTTATTTATTTAAAGGAGAAACAAACAAATATTTTTTTTCCACAGAAAGAGTAGTACCACGGAGCATACGCTGAGAGTGAGTATAATTCCAAATTACTTTCAAAGAAATGGAGGAGGATTGCCTATGGGAAAGAACTGATTACCTGCTGTAATGGCTAGTTGCTAAATTTAAGCAACTAGAGACATATTGACTATTTCACTAACTCTGTATGTATATACATATGCAGATAATATGTACTCCCTTTAGGAATCTTAAAAGAATTAACACAATCCGATGTCTGTATCTTTGAGAAGAAATAAAAGGCACTCTTTAAAGATGGGGTGCAATTCACAAATAATTCAAGGCATCATACCTCCCTGCTGTCCATGATTACACAGAATATCCTGACTTTACCTCATATTTTTGCCCTGTCACTCATAAAATGTTTGATTTTCTGGTAAATTACTGAAGTAGTGCTAGGCATTAGACTTTCAAACTTATTACTGTTCAGAAAATTCATATTAACATAAAACCTGTTGTTCTGTTAACCTTTACGAGAATTAGTTAATATTTAAAAATTGTTCCAGATTTTGGGCCTGTCCCCCCCCCACACACACACACGCACGCACGCACCTATAATCTGTGGCTTGAATTATTGTGCAAAGAAGGTGAAAGATATTCAAGGCAGGAAAATACATTTTCACAGACTGAGTCAGCACATAACTGTTGACAGTTTGACAGTATTAACCATGCAAAAATGTCAGCATTTCAAGCTATATGTAAAATATATGACGAACATACAGTTGTACTCCAATATATGCATATGTTGCTGGAGTTGCAATTCTGAAATTTGCTTTAAGAGTTAACTGAAAGAACATCTTCTGAAAGAATTTGAATGTTCACGTTTCACGGACTGTAGATAATTTTTGTACTCTTTAAAATGTCTTCCAGTATTCTGTTGCTTATGTTGATGTTAATTAACTAGGAAAGTTTAACTGCACTATTCAAATTAAGTACTCTTATAAATGTATTACACTGCTGTAAATACTTAACTGTATTACATCTATTGCTCTTCGGAGCCCAAGTCATGATCCACCCAGTCATCAAATAACAGTAAATAAATTAATAGTCATGCTGTTTGTGTTTACTTCCACTATCCTGTTTATGGCATATTTACTAACTTTGTTGTTTTACACCACATCTGTCCCTTTCTTTTTTATTTTTTTTTTGTGATGCAGTTATCATAATGTGCTGTATAGATAATACTAAATATAACTTATCGTTTTAAAAATTATGTTTCTGTGTAAAGAACACTTGCTTTTTCATTACAGGAAGAACACAATATAGAGCTCATTCACAAGAAGAAAATAAAGTAAGTAATATAGCTTAATTTTCTTTTGTCTGGACAATATGGCATGCCTTTCTTTTGCTAGTGGGGGAAGTAGATAAGCTGCAGTTCTAGTGTAGATAAGGAAGTAGATAAGCTGCAGTTCTAGACCACTGAATTCATGCAAGGACCTCACCAGTGTGAAAACCTCAGTGGGTAACAGTAGTGTGTACCAGACAGTGACTGCTACTACTCATTCTTTTTGTTGCTCCATGCTGTGCCTTACTGATCAGTGATCCAAAACTAGTCCTCATGAAACAAGTAGGCACAACTTGGGGAAGTTCCATGCACCACACACTGCCCTAATTTATGTATTACAATTACCATTCCCAGGATGGAACTATATATTATTACTTGGGCAATTGCCATGTTCTGGAGAATATGTGTGTGTGTGTGTGTTGGCTTTTGTCTAATAGTAGCAGACGTTCAAAATGAGATATCACTGACTCACATTTGAAACCAGTACAGTTCTATTTCATACGGACCCCCAGGCACACACTTTTCAGAATAAATACTGGCTCTTCACCTTAGGTAATGCTCTCAGCCTGAGTGATGACTGCATATCAGTATGAGGCTCTCATTCTTAATAAGATAAAGGTTAACACACCTCAGGGTAGAGACTCAAGCTTGGAAGAGCAGCTGTGTGATAGGAGATCTACACATCTCATAAGACGAAAGGAGTTCAAGGATCATACTCAGCAATCCCATTTTTATTTAGTGTTACCCTTAACTCTTGAAACCAAGGACAGTTTTGCATTAGTAGTTTACTTGGAAAATCAAACTGTGACAAGACGCAGCACACTGTTAGAACTCTGTAGTTGATTTGTTAGAACAACTTGACAGTGGTTCCATCAGTTGTCGTCACAGTTATTGGAAAATTCTATAGTAAATGAATTGTGCTGTTTAACCAATCTAGAGGTGTATTTATCATTAATGAATATTGATACACCACCGCCTTTAGTTCTCATGCCTTCAGTTTGTGGTCTGAATGTGTGAAAGGAAATCTAGCCTGCTATAGCTGAGGTGATTTCCACAGCCTTAAACCAGGTCACAGTGACTGCACAAATGTCAGTTTCTTCTAGGTTGAGGACTGCTTCCATTGAGTGCAGTTTCTGGTTTAGACTCATAGCATTTAGCAGCATAACCTTGAAGGTGATTTTAGAGGGTATTTTTACGTCAGGAATTTTGTTCTTGTGACATTGCCTAAAAAAGGCACTATGTGGTGGCAAGAGCCTTAGCCAGTAACTGCAGTCCCAGGGGTGACAGATGAAGACCATCTCTGGCAAAGCGTCAAGGTCTGTCAACCATGTCAACCCAGGCTGATAGATACTGGTTCCCCTCTGAATGTCACCAGAAACTAAGCCAGTTGTTGAAGTCAATCATTTTTTGTTTGTATTGAGGTATCATCCTAGGCAAAGGTAAAATGCTGCTTAAGGCTAGGGGCATACTTGCCTGAGACACATAATCTAAGAGTTCAGTCATGTCTGTCTTCATATAGTCCAGTGAGGTACGTCTTAAGTTGTTCACATCAACATGGCCTATGACAAAATCATAACAGATGTTGCTGAGAGACTTGAGTGTGTGTGTGATGTGGCAGATCCTGGCACCTGACAGCTGACCGTGACTTTTTCCCTACCCAACATGGTTGGACATCTGTGTGTCTCACAACTGAGTTGCCTATGACTAAGGGGTTTGTTTTTGTGTTATGCCTTAGGGGCTTTACTGGTGAGACATTGGTGTGTGATATATTTTGTGTACTATGCTCTGCAGAGGATGTATTATGTGAAGTGTGCTTCTGTTTGTTTTTGGGAGGTCGCTGATGTTTAGGTAGGCTTCTTGTAAGGACCTCTGCATATGTAGGTTTATATGTTGTTGGTTTGGTAGGTGCAGGAGATGAGGCGTGCATGACAACAACCTGCTTAGTATCAGATGGACTGACTGGTGAGCAAGAGAGCCTGGATTCTAGGTTCTTGATATAGATGCATCTCTCACATAATGAATTTGTGTGGACTAGAAAAAGTGGGTTGTGAGTATACATGAGACAATTGCTACATTGCCTCAGGATGCCCATGTCGACCAGGCTGGCTTGCTGGAGAAACTGTGAGAAATTGTCTATCCATAATCCTAGGTAAGTTGATGTCATTAGAAAAGAGGGAGAGGACCGGAAGGAATGGGTAAAGTAGAGAACAGGAGAAGTGGACAAAAAATATGAAATGCTAGTGGGTAGGATCTGTGTTAGTACCTCAGGAGCTTCACTGAATGCATCATCTGTCAGTGAGGGACACTCATGAGAACTCACCGATGGAGCACCAGCAGAGTACTAAAGCAAAATTTGCAGGTAAAAGTGTTTGTGTCTATAACCACCAATGGTGCCCGCTGGTGAGTGGAAGTGCATGATGCACAAATGTGGTACTATATAGCAAACGAGCACAAACTGATCTAAACAAATTAACCAATAAAAAAGCTCAAAACTAAGCCCTGTTCCAGCAACCTTCAATCAGATGAGTTCTAATTGCACACTCCTACCACTAGGGTGCAGGGGAACCCTCACCAGTAAAAGATGGTCTGGTTTAGTGCTTGGGTTACACAAACAGAACTAGATTCAGCAGGCCTGAATCTAGTCAGTGCTACAGCAAACAAAGTGCAACAATTTCAAGAAAAAAGACAGGGCAAATAAGCAATTATATGGTAAAAAATGCATTTCAAAAGTGCAATATGCAGTGAAAAAATCTACTTAAATTTTGCAGAGATCAGTAGATGGCTTGGATTTGCTTATGTAGCAAATGAGAGCAAACTGATGCAAACAAATTAACCAATAAAAATCTCAAAACTGAGCAATGTTCCAGCAGCCTTCAGTCAGACAAGTTCTAAGTGCACACTCCTGCTACTGGGGTGCAGGGGAACCTTCTCCAACTAAAGATGGCCTGGTTTAGTGCTGAATTTATACAAACAGAGCTAAATTCAGCAGGTCTGAATCTAGTCTATTTTAAAGCAAACAAAGTGCACCAATTTCAGAAAAAAAAACACAGTTCAAATTAGCAGATACAATGAGCCTTGAACCAGCAATTACCAGCTCGGAAAGGCAGAAGCTACCCTCTCCTCCCACAAAAGTGTAGAACACAAGCCTTCTTAATATAAAGTAACTGGCCTGAAGCCATACTGCTTAAACCAGAACTAAGACACTTTTATAATAAATACACTAAGCCTTCAACCAGCAATTCCCAACTTAAAAGGATGTAAGCCACTTCTTCTGCCACAAGGGTGTAGACTAAAACATTCCTAATGTAAAACAACTGGCCTGAAGCCCAAGTGTTTAAACCAGAAGGCTTGGAATAACAGTTACAATGTAATCAGGCTACTAATAAGCAGTAATAAATGCAGTAGAATAAATGCAATTGAAAGAACAAGCAGCAAAAGGAAAGTTAAACTAATAATGTAGAAAGAAACACAGATACAGTAAAAGCAGCTGAATAAAGTGCACTTTTTAGGTTAAATTGGAAGGGAGGAAACGGAAGATAACTCAAGGTTGAGAAGCTAAGGGGGTGGGCCTTCCCAAATGATCTCTCTCTACTCCGTAGAATGAGCTGATGAGATGGGACTGGGAGGTGTGTCCACAATCAGATTTAAAGTAGGGGTGGACAACTCAAAAGCCATCAAATGTAAGAACACAACAACTGGGTGGGTCGGAGGGAAAAATAAAATGCAGCCAGAGATCAGCAATATTCAGGCAGAGTACAGCAAGCAGGCCGAACACTTCAAATAAATAGAGACATTTCTAACTAAAAGAGCAATGCTGTTTCTCAGCTCCTCCCACTAATTAACTGATGTTATTCACTGTTTGCAAAATAATTCTTTGCTAACTATTTTTAACTGACCTTAGCCAAGACCTCTTAAAACTCCAGCAGAACAGAAAACTTAAAACAAAACAAATGTAATACAAGAATAAGATACAAAACAGAAGTGATCAAACTTTAAATGAAAAGCTTCAATTCAGAATAAAATGCAGCCAGAGATCAGCAATATTCAGGCAGAGTACAGCAAGCATGCCAAACAAACACACAGTTATATAAAAGAAAACAAACCATGTTAACATGTTCATAATTACAAACATTATGAATAACATATATTTTTATACAAGTATTGTTAATTCAATTCAACAGTACATAAAACTGTCCCCTGAAAAGCAGCAATATAGGGCAAACACCTTCAGTTCTGACAAGATTAGAGCAGATAGTTGGGCACCTAGGAACAATACCTACAGATTTAGTAGAATTCTGTATTGTGTAAACATTTATGTTAGTAGAATTTAGTACTGTTAAGCATAATCTGCCCCATTGAAGCACCCTTATTAGTCTGCACTAGCAAAGCACCCTTAATGGCCTTCTGACACCACCCCCCTCTAGCTCACCAATTAAAGGACTGGACAGTATGGACATGCAATTTCCTAACTTCTCTGTAGACAGCTTGGTGGATATTGGCATCTTCAGACAAGTAGCAGTTGTCTCATATTTACTGACAACCTCTTAATTTTTAAAGAAGCAGGCATATTATGCAAGAGGTGTACTTACACAGTGACACTGGAGGCTAAACATTTGCATACAAGCCCACAACAGGTTGTTGAAACAACGTCCACAACACCCATCCTACATAGCACACACACACACACACACACACACAGACTAATGTATGCTAAGACACTGAAAATCAATCTTCCTAAACAACAAAGATCACCTAGACTGCCCGTCATCAAAATTATGCCTCAGTAAGCCAAAATGCACTCAGAAAAAACAACACCTAACGCCACACATACTGTCTGTCTCAGTGAAGCCCTAAACACTAAGCTCCTATGGCAAACACACTTCCCAGGATTCTCATCACAGGGGACTTCATTGTAAGATATACTGATGCCCCTCTAACCAGGCTGAACAAGGAGAAGGTAACTGTCAGCTGCTTATCTAGAGCCAGGATTTGCCAAATCACACATGCACTCAAGTCATTACACCACAAGTACCAGTATGATTTGATCATAATTCTGAGATTACCCTAGATGTGCCTCCTGGGCTACGTGAAGCTTTTAGACTATGTGGCTCAGGCTGGTGTGAGCCTAGTATTCAGCACATTACCATCACCGAGGACGATTCCACAATATGAGCAAAAAATGATTGATTTCAATAACTGTGTTTCTGGTGTCATTCTAAGGGGCTCCAATATTTGTCAGCTTAGGAGGACATGGTTAGCAGACCATGTTGCTTTGCCAAGGATGGTCTGCACCTTTCCCCTCTAGGCTTTTAAATACTAGCTAAAACTATATCCACTCCCATAGTGCGTTTTTTAGGCAATGCCAAAATGAGAAACTTACCGACATAGCAAAATTAACTCCACTGAACCTCAAGGTGTTACTGTTCAATGCCAGGAGGCTAAATAAAAACTTCAATCCCTCCAAGCCCTCCTCACACTCGAGAATATAGACATATATGCAGTTACCGAGACATGGTTTTAAGTGTCAGAGAGCACCCCAGCAGTGCAAGTTTTCAGTGCTTCCACACTTTCAGACCAGTAGCTGTACAGACAAGGACTAAAGGTGTGGAGATGTGTCATAGGTTCATAGGTGTATACCAAGCTAATGACCACTAGGGCTTTTATAAGTCTAGCTGTGCAACCCAATGTGTCCCACAAGTTATATGTTTTAGACATTTATATAGGGGGTGACTGTTGGTTACAACATGATTTACTGACCACATCTATCCATCAGAGATGTGGGCACCACACCAGGGTGAATTTTCAATTTCCCCTGCAATGGTCCAAATTACACTTAAATAGGGTTAGGGAGAGGCTTTGTTTCACATGGATGGGGAGCCTGTTCCAGTGGAAGGAAATTCTCTGTGGATACATATCTGTCTCTCCATCATGTCCTATTTATGTTGCAAGCAAAATTAGGTCTTTAGATCTAGTAGTTCTGATGCTGTTTGTTTTGTCGATGTGCAAAAGGTTAATTAGAATGGGATCTAGGGATGCCTTGTATGGCAGGCATAGATCACCAGTCAGTAGTCTGTAAGAGACTTGAGTATAGATATAGGGCTTTGAGACGATCCATATAGGACACTGTGTTTATGCACTGTTTTCTTTTTGTAAGGAACCTTTGTGGACATTACAGTTGTTGTATGTGTCTGGTCAGGTACATACCAAAGGGGGCATTATACTCAATGACAGGTGTGATTAGTGCCAGGTATAGTGGTACAATGACTTCCCTGGTCCGAGATGCCAAGCACTTACTTATAAGTTGAGCAACATAGAAGAATTTCCTTACTACCTTGGATGCATGTTGGTTGAAGGCCAGCTTACTGACTACATGAGTTTCCAGATCCCTGATTAGTGTCAACCCTCAGAGATGTTTTATTGATGATGTAGTTTCCTAGATGATTGACTTCCCAAAAAGTACAATAATGCATTTCTTGGCATTGAGTTTTAAGCCGTTGCTTTGGCACCAATCAATTGTTTGTGTTAAACCCTCTTGTAAGATGAGCTTGTCTTGGGGGGATTCTGTGAATGCTTCCAGTTTGCAATTATCTGCAAATTAGTCAGCCAGAGGCCTTTGACAATGGGCTTCACTTCTGAGAGTAGATGCCAAAGAGGAATGAGCCCATAATAGAGACTTGAGGGACTCCACTGCTGACTGGATACTTTGAGGAGGTTGTCTCACAAATCCTAACTTTCTGGGTCCTATCTGTGAGCCAGCTGGCTGTTGTTGTTGTTTGTCTTTCGGCTTTTCCCGGTTAGGGGTCGCCACAGTGGAACTCCAGGCCCGACACCCAACCTTCAACGAAGGCACGCCCATTCAATGTATGTCTTTCGAACGGCCACTCGACCGTGGGGAGGACATGCAGACTCTACACGGAAGGCACTCCCAACTGTACAGCATGTTATATAGGGGTTTATGCCTAATTCCATTAGTTTGTTAACAATGCCCAAGCAGGTAATGCATCAAGTACCTTAGCCATGTCAAAGTAGGAAATATGCACTGTTTTACCTTCATCCACTGCCTTGGTGACCTTAAAGAAATCCACCAGGTTCAGTAGGCATGACCTTCTTTTGACAAAGCCAGACTGCTGCCTACCTACTTTAATTTTCGCCTCCAATCCTTCATATATACTCCTAATCAGCTTTATAATTGTATTAGGGAAAATAAATGCTTCCATTGCCCTGCTTATGAAGTCCCAGTCTAACCTGTCAAATGTTTTCTCTGTCTCAAGACCCACCGATAACAGTGGTATTTTCTTACATTCTGCTTCCCTCTGGATCATCAATGTTCTGTTAATATTGTCAAATGTTTGCATCCCCTCCACAAAGCCACACTGATCCATATCTATCAATTTGGTATCACGTTTGCCATTATTTTAGCTATTATAGACATAAACACTTTATAACCATGGTTTAGTATTGAAATGGCCAAGTATGAAGCTGGATCTGATGGATCTTTACCCTCTTTAGGTATTACGGTAACTACCGCCTTCTTCCAAGATGCTGCTACTTCTCCTCCTCTTAAAATACTGTTAAACAAAACCTTCCAGATCTTTATCAGTTTTTTCTTCCTAGCTTGCAAACTTTCACAGGAATACCATCTATTCATGGGGACTTTCATTTAGATTGGTTATACATCACCATTTTTATCTCATCTCCTCCTATCCTGTTAGTAATTGACTCTCATCAACCTCTAACCTTTCTTGATTTCTGTATTTCTCTGTTTTATACAAACTTTCATAACATTTTCAAAATATTTCTAATACTTCTACAGGATCTCTTGTTATAGACTCCCTAAGCTTGGTGACGAGCCCTTTCCACTTTCTGCTGCCAGAGTCATTGAGCTAAAAGTTTTTGTGCTCTAGATTTATCAAAAAAACAGATGCTTAACAGCAATCTTTTTAAACTTGTGCATATTATCGAGGTAATCTTTTATTTTCTGTTTAGCTATCTGCAGTTGCTCCTTTTCTTGTTACGAGAGTTTCACCCTATTTTGCAATACTTTAACATTTGTCAGTCCCTCTAAATAATTCTTGTTACTTCTTAGCCATATCTCCCTTTCCTTTATTTCCACTGTAGTTTTAAACTCCATTTTAATTTTATCCCACTCCCTAGCTACATTTGCAAAAGAAATTTCTATCTTCTCTAGTAACTCCTGAATTAATTCCAAAACCCATTCCTTAAATTTCTTTCTTTTCAGCCGATAGGTGGAAAAGTGCCAGTGTCTCATTTTTATTTCATTACTTTGCATTTTTGTTTTATTTATTATTGGCGCATGATCTGAAGTAGTTATTGGGTGCATTTCAACACCTTCTAATAAATGCACATGTTCCTGTGAGGTATAAATTCTGTTTAGTCTAGCCCAGTTTTTGTAACTTGGAGAATAATATGTAAATTCACTCCAAACTCCTAGTATTGAATTCACATCTTCCATGCCAAACATTTTCATAAAATTCTTCAAAAAATTACCCTCCTTTGTTATATTTTCCCTTCTAGGCCTCCCAGACACATCTTCACTGTTGCAAACCAAATTGCAGTCTCCACCTATAAGTAATATTCCTTGCTGAAAGATGATTATTTCTCCCAGAATATTCTTAAGCTCCATTATAGCAGTTTTAGGTGGAATGTAATGCATACCAGTGTAATCCTCCTCCCTTGCCAGTAGCCCGTCAGTACTATATATCTTCCATTATTATTTTTTTCCTCTTCTATCACTATTGGAGCTCCTCTTGCAATTGATAGAAGTACCCCTCTTTTCCTTTGCCCCAGATATGTTGAATAACCATCCTGAAAACCTTTCTTTATCAAATTCATGTATTCATTTCTTTCCAAATGTGTCTCCTGTAGCATAACTATTTGCACTCTGCATTTGTTTAATATAATTCACTACCCTTTCATTTTTATATTCATCTATAAGACCATTCAGATTGAAAGACATTACAGAAAGCATCATTTTCTTATATAGTTATTATTACCACCTTTTATGTGTAACTGCTTTTTTGTTAAATGGCTAGTTCCATCTTTTATGTTACATGCATATACTTTTCGGCAGGTTCGACTTGATGAGAGAGTTATTATCTTTAGGGGAGTTACACATCTTGATTTTAGCCATGATTTCATTTCTTTTCCTTTTGTTTACCTGTTTACTCTGGGATGCCACCAGGGTGGTTTGATTTTGGAGTTAGTTTTGGGCTTACTTCTGATTGGTACACCAGCCTTTCTGCAGCCATTGACATAGCTGTACAGAGTTTCTATGAACAATTCTGGATAGACTGCTGTGTTGTCTGGGTATGGAGGAACATTGAATTTTGACAAACTATTACTTAATAAAAGGTAGTTTGCATTGTAATAGCTCCTAACTGTTACTGGGCAGACCTTACCAGGGAGGATGTGACATTGGAGGTGGTGCACTTTTCTTCCAAATTTGTAAGAGGTCCAGTATGTTGGAACCTCTAGCAGGCATATGAACTAACTAGTTAAGGGTGTTTGTATTTACAAAGTCTAGGAATTTCTGTGCCTGCAGATTTGAGGCCATGTAAGATTCCCAGCCTATAAAAGAGTAATTAAAGTTCCCCATAAGTAAAGTGTTAGGTTGGATGGTGACTGCCTCCAGTAGGTTTGCGTATACTCTGAGTTTCATGGGCCATAGAGGGTGACCTGTAGCTTGCTAAGATACAGTACTGGATTTTATCTATGGTGACCTGCATATAGAGAAACTCCAGCATGTTATCCTGTTTAACCAACCTAGAAATATGCTCTTACCTTGGTAAGGTCCAGTCTTAAAGCTGTCTCCATCAAAATCAAAATCAACTCTGCAATCCCACTAAAACTATTAACAGTTAGGAAGTATTCCAAGGCAAATTACCTGTTATTAAGTGATAGTTTGTCAAAATTCAATGCCCCTCCAGTCCCAGAGAATACAGCAGCCTATGCTGAATTGCTCTTAGAAACTTCCAGAACTAGCCCCAGGAACAAATTGCCATGGTGGCATCCCCTAAATAAACAGGATATACAACACAAGAAAAAACATTATAGTAAAAATCAATAAGGATAATTTATATAAAGATAAAAATTCTCTTATCAACCTAAATAGGCAACTAAAAGGGCTGATTGGGTTAAGCAAAGCCAATTTTTGGTTAAGATAGCCTTCCGGGTGAACGATAACCACAAAGCATTCTTCAGCTATGTCAGAAATATCAAGGGCAGTACACAGCATTGTGCTGAACTGCTGGTTAATGGTATCATATTCACTGAGCCTGGCAATATAGGAAGCCTGTTAGTGGACAAATTGAGTTCCATATTGACCCCCCCCAACCATCCGTAGACACTGAGTCCATCCCAGTTTTGCTTGCCAAAGAAGGTGATGCTTACTGAATCTGGTGGACTTCTTTGAAAAGGTCACTAAGGAAATAGATGAGAGGAAAACTGTGCATGTGAAGTTGTTCAATCTCGCCGTTCATTCTTTATTGATGGGTTTGGAGCTGATCCCTCGGCTCCAATATGGCCAATTGCAAAGATAGAGGTCTTCAAATAGCTCGAGGCCAAGTCCCTATCCCATGATGCACCTGGAGTTACCTCAGATCTAGTTTGCCACTGCAACAGATCAGAGGTTCTGCTTTTGCTCGAGCCAGTAAAACTGTTTTTTTCATTACTTACTTGCTAAAAATTTTTGTTAGTTAGATAGTATAATTTAGGATAGTTTATAAAGTTCATAGCTTTTCGGTGTGTTCTCCCTCTTTATATCCCTTCCCATCTATTGTGCTTTAACAAATTTCTAGTTGGCCTCTTATAGGCCTAGTTTAATAGTTTTCCTCAAATTACAATGTGTTATTCAGTGACCTTTTGTCACAATTTCTACTGTTTTCTTAGATAGTTATAGTCTTTTGCTGTGTGGTCTGTCTAGCCTTAAGAATTTTTAGATAAGGCTTAGTAGTTTATTACTGTTGAAGTTGTAGTTTACATAATCCTTAGATAGCTTTAGATAAGGTTGTTGTTTCTTAGCAGCTATCTCCATTTTTTTTGCATAGTCTGCTTGGAATTTCTTATTGTGTGATTTCACATTTATACTTGTATTACTGTGTGTGTGATTTAGCCAGCTTTTACTTAAGGCTTGTGTGAATTACTGTTGTGTGATTTAGCCTGCTTTTATTTTAGGCTTGTGTGAATAATTGCTGTTGTGGTTTTTTTTGTGGTGACAGTAATTTTATTGAGACTACTGTGGCTGACCAAGATAAGCACCCTAAGTCTGGCTTCAAAAAGTGCCCAAAGTGTGGCCAAAAGATGTCTGTTACAGGCAGCCATGTTAATTGTGTTCACTGTCTAGGGGCTCTGCATTTGCAAGACAGTTGTTCTATTTGTCATTCCTTCTCCTCAAGGGTCCTGCAGGAAAGGAAGAGAAGACTCATCGACAGAGGGTTGTTGAAGCCTTTGTTTCAGGAAGCTTTGAGTGACCAAGATGGATCCAGCAAGTCCTCAAAGTCTTCCAAGATGTCGGACTTGAAATTGAAAAAGTCTTCGACTTTGGCTCCACTGCCATCGGAGCCAACAGTCTTTACTTTTCATAGCTGGTCACCAGTCCTGGAACCAGTGTCAGAACCACCTAAGAGTCCACTTCTCCAGTCGGTACCACCTTTGGTATGCTCCTCTCAATCCTCTATCAGCTTATTGGATCTGGATGTGGATCGTGTGATGCAGAAGCTGTTATTGGCACCGGCCTTAGTAAAAATGCTATTGGCTTTGACCCAAATGGCTTCAGAGCCAAAGACCCTTGCACCGACTTCTAACTGTTCCTCCTTTGAGCCATGCTGGTACTTCGGAGCTGGAGGAGGCAGACCTGATGTTAGTGGAACTCTCGGAGCCAACGCCTGCTCCAGTGTCTTCGGCTCTGTGCATTCTGACATCCTCAGTGTCTATCGAGGACTCTAGGAGCCGACACTGTCTGGTCGGGTCCGGGGAGGATAGTCTGACCAACTTGTTGGTTCCGACTTTGCCTCTCAGGGCCTCGGCTTGGATGAGCTTCGCTCCTACATCAGGCACAGAGACCACTGTCCCGGTGCCAGGAGTGTCAATGGTTTCTTCGGATCTGTCGGCTCCCTCGTATCGGAGCAGAGGTGCTTTCAGTGCCATGAGGAGAGTCATGTCTCCTAGGACATCCTCGACCACAGGCCTGCCTTCCTCCTCCCCTAAAGTGCCTGTGTCTGCTTCTGCCTCACACATCCTGACCAAGCATAGAGACCCAGAGCCACAAGAAGCCCCATTGGATGGCCCCTGCTCTTCCGAGACTTCACCAGAAGCTCCCACTGATGCGGTTCCCAGGAAGAGATTTTGTAAGAGGAAACATCTAGACTCCCCACAGGAGTCTCTAACATCAGATACTGACTTAGATGAGTCAGAAGGGTCCCCCTCTGAGGATATCTCATTCGCTGAGATACTTGATATCCTTAGGCAGAGGGGTGAGTGGCAGTCCAAAAGCCCTATTGAGGATGAGTCAGTTCTCCTAAAGGCTTTCAGGTCTCAGCCCTCCACCTCTTGGGTGACTCTGCCCTTCGATGAGCTGATGCAGCTGGTCTCATGAAGGGCGTGGGAGTCTCCGGATACTATGGAGCCTGTCCCTAGGAGACCTAATAAATTCATTTCTGCCCCTCTTGACAAAACATTTTTAACAAAAGGTGTTCCAGTTGATGCCATGGTGGTGGCAGCTGCCACCAGAAAAGAAATGTCTGAGACTTCCTCGTCTATCCATCCTCCTAACAGAGACTCCAGGATTATGGATAGAGATGGGAAGCACATGTTTAGTTCAGCTACCTTTGCTCTTCATTCGTTAAACTATTTATCCCATTTTACCAGGTTACAAAGAGATCTCCTTAAGGATCTAGGAGATACTCTTCAGGGTACAGTAGCTGCAGGAGCTTCCGACAAAGTTGCTGCCCAGCTCGCTACCCTCAGTTCTATTGTCAACTCATCCATGCGCTTCATCTCTTATGCAACTAATGGAATGAGTAGGGCAGCGGGTACAGGAGTTGCCCTTAGGAGACATTCCTGGATGCACTTGTGTTCCTTCGCGGAGCCCTTCAAGTCATCCACAATTGGCCTCCAGGTCTCCTCTATGTATTTCCAACAATCCCGTTGATATCCAAGGTTATACAAAAAGCAAAAACCGTGGGAAAGACCATCACTCTAATAGCCCCTTATTGGCCTCATCAGATTTGGTTGCCCTTCCTTCAACTTCATCTTTTGGAGGATCCTTGGATTCTAGACCTAGTTCCAGACCTTCTGATGCACTCATCGGGGGATCTTCATCCCTCTCTGCAGTCCTTAAAGCTGACAGCTTGGCTGCTCCAGTTCCCATCCTAGCCAGGCTCCATAACCTCTCCAATGAGACAAAACAGAACCTTTTATCTTCTCATAAATCTTCTACTAGGAAGATATATCTTAGCAAATGGAAAAAAAATTTCTGTATGGGCCTCTAAAAATAATATTGATCCATACCAAGCCCCTATGGCCTCCATGTTAGAGTTCTTGTACTATGATTTTTAACAAAGGAGCTGCAGTAGCAACAGTTCATGTTCAAATGGCTGCTATTTCTAATTTTCATCTTGGATTTGAAGGGTTGAATATCATGTCTCACAAGTTATCCAAAGCCTTTCTCAAAGGAACTTTTCATATTAGACTACCTGTGAAATCTCCCTATTCTACACGGAATCTAAATTTAATGCTTTCCCAGATAATTCTTACACCATCTGAACCAGCTTCCTCTTGTGACCTAAAAGTTTTATCATGGAAGACCATCTTTCTGGTAGCTATTACATCTGATGTTGTTAATCTTCATTTATTCCTTACTCATGGGATTTGGTTCCGACCTCGGAACCGAGCCAGCCTTTTTTTCAAGCTCAAACCAGCCACAACCCTCCTAAGCTAAGATTTTACCCATCATGTCTTTCTTTATTTTACCCCAGATCTGGTTTGCCACATTGCTGTTCAGCTGTGTCGAGCCGTTCCTATCCAGCTAAGTGTATATTTTGATAATTGTTGTGTTTTTTTTCTCACAGAATTCTTAGTTTTTTGACTTTATTAAGTCGTATCTTCTTTTTCTTTATTACCCGTACTTTTTTGGTATCTTCTACTACCTTTGTTGGTAGTCTTTCCTCACCCTCACATGGGCCTTGCTACAGTGTGTGTGTGTGTGTGCCTAGTTTTTGAATATTTTGTGGATATAATGTCTGAGAAGAAAGAGAGTCCAGGCTTTATGAGCTGTTCGGAGTGCAGACACAAACTGCCTCACTCTGACACGCATGACTTGTGTGTTTACTGTTTGGGCATACCTCATCTCACAGTGAAGCCACTCTGTTAGATTTATAAAGGTTTTTCTGCCAGGACTTTTAATGAATGTAAAAATAAACTAGTACTAAAGGGTCTCCTTAAGACCTCTTAAGACCTCTTTCTGCGAGGCTATTTCTGGGTCGCAGGAATCCTCTCCTCCTTTCAAACAACATAAAAGGTCTAAGTCTCTTCCATCGTCTCCTTCTGGAGACCCTAAGGAACTGAAACATAAAAAAGCTAAATTGTCAGAGTCTTTGTTGCCAGCGGCTGCTTCGGCACCGACTCACTTGACTCTGTTTCCGATTATGTCTGCTGGTCCCTCTACACCGTTGCTTTTGACACAGACTTCAGCCTTCATGGTGCAAACTACTACAGTATCGACTAGTTCAGTGCAGACTTTCTCGGCACTGATTGGTATATCGGCGCAGTCATCATTGGCACCGACTGAAGTCTTGGTTCAGACTCCTTCGGCACCATCCAGTTTCTTGGTGCAGAAATCTTCTGCACTGACAGTTTTCTTGGTGCAGACGCCTTCAGCACCAACAGTTTTCTCAGTGCAGACCACCTTGGCACAGGCTTTTTTGGCACCGATGTTTTTGATACAGACAACTCCAATTTTGACAACACCTTTCTAGTTGCAGGAATCTTCCACACCGTTGATTTTGGTGCATACTGCTTCTGCGCCGGCTTTAGTGGTGCAGACTATAGAAACACCGCCAGTTTCAGTGCATACATTATCTATTCAGACACCTTCTTTCAGTGGTCCTGCTAGCCCTTTTTTGGACAGGCCTGAATCGCCTTCAGGCTTTCAATGAGGTCTACCAGAAGCCTTTCTGAACATGATGTGGTGCTTCTTATAGACCAGCTGCTTTTGGCCAGATGAATTCCTGCCCCTTCAAAAGTGTCTCTCCCCCCTGGAGTTGATCACCCTTCTCCACAGACTCCTACCTACACTCCAACCTCTGTGGGGGTTTCGAGGCATCCCTCCTCTGGTAGGCCGACCTTCCCCTCCTTGGAGAGGACACTGGTTGTTGCTTCTCAGCCACCTCTGTCAGAGACTACTACTTCCTCTGAGCCTCAGCTGTCTCAACTGACAACCCCTGGACTCCAGGCACAAGAGTCTCTGGCCATTCTACCCCTGGAGACCCCGTCCTTGCAGCCTTCCCCAGAGTCTCCCACTGAGGAAGTCCACCGCAAGACTACTTGTAAGAGGAAGCACATGGACTCCACGGAAGAGTCAGTGACCGAAAATACAAATTACGATGATAGGGAGGGGTCCCCACGTTCACCTTCTGATGAGGTTTCCTTTGATGACAACCTCGAAATTTTAAAGCAGAGAGGTGAATGGAAGTCTTCCAACCCTTACTCAGAGGAGTCTGTGTTCCTGCAGGCTTTTCATGCCCAGCCCCCTACCTCCTGGGTAACCCCACCTGCCGATGAGGTCATCAAGCTCATCATGCAGCGTGCGTGGAAGGCACCGGCCACTGTGGAGGCCACACCTCGTAGGCTGGGCAAAATCCTTTCTCCCCCCTGAAGATTTCCCCCATTGGTCAATGGGTCTCCCAGTAGACACCATGATGGTGGCTGCTGCTACAGAGAAGGAACTGGCAGATGAGAGCCAGGCTGTTCACCCACTCAATAAGGATTCCCGGGTGGTAGACAGATTAGGTAAGCAAGTCTTTGCCTCATTGACCTTTGCTGTTAGGTCCTTGAACTACCTGGCACATTTCACAAGGCTACAGAGAGACCTGGTGTCTGAACTCTCCGAGAACCTGGCAGGAGCAGTTTCTCATGAGGTCCGAGACAAGGTGGCCTCTCAGTTAACAGCCCTAGAATTGGTTTCCAATGCGTTTTATATCATACTCTGCTGATGGAGTGGCAAGAGCTGCGGGTACAGGCATAGTCATGAGACGCCATGCCTGGATGCACCTTTGTGACTTTGCAGATCCCTTCAAGGCTTCCTTCCTTAATTCCCCTATTGAGACCACTACTTTGTTTGGCTACAAGGTAAAAGATACATTGGCCAGATGTGAACAGGATGGTAAGACCCTATCTGTCGTGGGTGTCCATTTATCTTCTCCTCAGCATTTCAATTCTAGGAATCAGAAGAGTTGGAAAATGTGGCACAAAAAGTCTCAGGGTCCTTTCCGTGACTCTCAGGCCGAGTTTTCCCCTAGAGGCAAGAGGGGGAAATTCTAATGGAAGATGCCCCTTTTGGGGCAGGGGAGGTCCACAAAACTGAGGTTCCAGGGAATCTTTCTCTGGACAGCCCTAACAGCACTCCAGAGGAGCAGCCCGATTGTTTCCTCTGGAAGCAGTCAGGGGTCGCTTTTCCTTGTACCCTTCTGCCTGGCAAACCATAACCACAGATGCCTTGGGTACAAAGGCTCATCAACAGAGGATACCATATACCTTATTCACTCCCCCCTTACTCAGAAGCCTACGCGACATACCACCCAGTCAAAGGGAAGCCACAGCTATGGAGATATCAGAGCTGCTTAAAAAAAGAGTCATCCAAACAGTCCCCCCAGACCAGACAGGATCCCGCTTCTATTCAAGATTCTTTTTGGTGCCAAAAAAGACAAGGGACTGGAGACAAATTTAGATCTCGGCACCCTAAACAAATTCATAAAGGCAGAAAAATTCCGGATGGTCACAGTTCAGTCTATACTTCCACTTTTGGAAAAAGACGATTAGATGTGCTTCATAAATCTTCAAGATGCATACTACCACATAAAGGTGGAAAGGTGTTGAAGAAGATATCTTCACTTCCAGGTGGGAGCTGGCCATTACCAGTTTTGCGTACTGCCCTTTGGACTCTCTACAGCCCCCAGAGTGTTCACAAAGTGCATGGCAGTAGTCACAGCTCACCTGCAGTTTCAAGGATTCCAGGTGTTTCCCTACCTAGACGACTGGCTCTTTACTGCCCCAACAAGACGTCTACTAGATCTGGCCTTGACTTATACCCTAAACACTGCACAGCAGCTCAGAATATCAATAAACAGGAAGAAGTCAAACCTTACTCCGAGTCACTCATTAGAGTACATTGACGTGATTCTGGACACAATGACTTGTACAGCCTCTCTACTAGATCACAGAATTCAGAGGATCAAAGAACAGGTTCAGGCAATACTTTCACAAAATCTAGCCTCAGCTTGATCCGTTCTTCAACTGCTGGGATTGATGTCAGCCTCCATCACCATAGTCCCTCTAGCAAGGCTACACATGAGGCTGCTTCTTACTCAGTGTTACCCATCCCAGCACCCCTTATCTTTTCTGATTTGAATAACCAAGATTTGCAAACAGGAATTGCTCTGGTGGATGTCAAACAACCCTCACCAGTGGTCTCACCGCTTCACCCCTCATCAGCCCAATGCCACAGTGACCACGGATGCTTCCCTGATGGGGTGGGGGGGCTGTTTCAGGGAAAGATAGTCCAAGGCACTTGGTCGCAGACTGAGACCCATCTGCATATCAATGTCCTAGAACTGAGGGTGGTGCTACTAGCATTGCAAGCATTCCAATCGATCCTTCCATCAGGGACTATTGCAATTCAGTCAGACAACATGGCAGTAGTCTGGTACATCAACAAACAAGGGGGAACCAGATCATATCCAGTTTGTTGAGAGGCCATGAGAATATGGCAATGGGCGATAGCCTCCAACCATTTTCTGATAGCGATGCACATTCCCGGGAGCTCCAGTGTGACAGTGGACAAGTTGAGCAGATGCATTCTACAGCCACATGAGTGATCTCTCAATCCTCTAGTGGCGGCGAAGATTTTCGACCACTGGGGCTAGCCTTGCTGTGACCTGTTTGTGTCTTCGTCTAATCACAAGCGCAGCAACTACTTTGCCTTAATCCCCCCTCGGGCACAGTCACCGAGAGATGCTCTAGTCCACGATTGGCCCTCGGGTCTGCTATATGCCTATCCTCCGATACCCCTCATTCCCCTGTTCCTCAAGAAAGCACGTTGGTTGAAGAGCAAAGTGATCCTCATTGCTCCATATTGGCCTCCACAAGTTTGGTCTCCCTTCCTATGGCCTCATCTGCTAGATCGACCATGGATTCTCAATCCAGCTCCAAAGTTGATCTCTCACTTGCAGAATATGGTTCATCCAAACCTATCCAGCCTGAAACTGACAGCTTGGTTTATCCACTTCCAGTGATTGCCAGGCAGCATGATCTATCTTCCCCTGTGTGTGACATCCTGATTGCCTCAAATAGATCATCAACCAGACTACTCTACTGTAGCAAATGGAAGAGATTTTCTCTCTGGCTACAAGATAAACAAATGGACCCTTTTACAGCCCCTGTTTCTATTGTGCTAGAATATCTTTCAGACCTTTTTAAATTGGGGGTAGCAGCCTCCACAGTTCGTGTTCATTTGGCTACGATTTCTAATTTTCATAATGGCTTCCAGGGCTCTTCTTTAATGTCACACAGACTTTGTAAGACGTTTCTGAAGGGCATAACCCAGCTAAAGCCTCCATTCAGAGAACCTGTTCGACCTTGGGACCTGGTCTTCATCCTTCAAGGAGTGACAACTTCTCCCTTTCAGCCTGCATCTACCTGTGATCTAAAGTATCTATCATGGAAAATGCTGTTCTTAGTTGTTATTACTTCTGCCAGACTTATTTCTGAATTACAGGCCTTGTCTATCAAAAACCCCCTTATCTCATCATTCACAAGGACAGAGTTTCATTAAGGACCAATCAGACCTTCTTGCCCAAGGTCGTTTCTGAATTATCTATCAATCAGACTATTGATTTACCAGTGTTCTTCCCTAATCATTCTAACAGAGGGGAATATTGCCTGCATAACTTGGATGTACATAGACAAATTTGTTTTTACCTAGACAGGACCAAATTTAATAGAAAATCTGACCAGCTGTTTTTGGCCTTTTCTGAATCCAGTCTAGGTTGTCCAGTTTCAAACGCTACTTTAGCCACTTGGTTGAGAAATTGTATTACTTTCATTTATGACAAGAATGGTACCCCTTTACCTGGCAGAGTAAAGTCTCACTCTACAAGATCAGTGTCAACTTCTGCAACCTTCCATGTGAGCACATCTTTGAATGACATTTTTGCAGCTGCAACCCGGGCTAGGCATCATACCTTCATTGCTCATTACAAGTTGGACTTGGCCTCAAGAGGCAGAGCTTCTTTTTGTTCTATGGTGCTCAGGAGTGTCCTTCCATAGGGCCACCCAGGGAACAAGATAGCTGGGGACTCTCCCATGAGTAAGGAATAAACGAAGATTAACACCATCAGATAAAGAAGTTTTGTCTTACCATAACGTTCTATCTGACTTGTTTCATCTTCTTTTATTCATTACGGCCCACCTGCCTTCCCCATCCAAAGGTTTATGGTGGATCTCATTTGTCCTTCTTACCAGTTGTTAGGTCATGCCTGACCAGAGGTTGCCTCAGCTTCATTTTTCCAACTTGCTAACTAGATCTTTGGTAACAGGGAGAAGGGCATGATGGGTAAAATCTTAGCTTGAGAGGTTTGTGGCTGACGCCAGCTTGAAGAAAAGGCCTGCTCAGTTCCCAGGTCAGAACCAAATCCCATGAGTAATGAACAGACGAAGATGAAACAACTCAGATGGAACGTTATGGTAAGACATAACTTCTTTTTCTGCCCGCAGAGTGTCAGAGCTTCAGGCTTTATTCATCAAGCCTCCTTATTTGATATTCCATGCTGACAGAGGCTCTCTTAGAACAAACCACTCATTTTTGCCCAAAGTTTGCACTGAAACCAATCTTAACCAGAATATTGATTTTCCAGTCTTCTTCCCCAACCATTCAAAGAATTTAGAGTATATGCTGCACAAGCTGGATTTTCACAGACAGCTCAGATTTTATTTGGATAGAACAAAAGATTTCAGGAAATTAGACCAACTTTTTGTTTCATTCTCAGAGTCCAGGAAGGGTAGACCCGTGGCTAAAACAACTCTGTCTAAATGGTTATCTGAGTGTACCACATTTGCCTATTCAACTGCCAATATGCCTCTGCAACACAAGATTAAATCTCACTCAACCAGAGCAGTTTCTACTTCATCTGCTTTTTCTGCCAGTCTTCCCATTGATAACATTTGTGCAGCAGCCATTTGGTCAAAACCTCATACCTTTATCACTCATTACAAAGTATCAGGGCCTCCTTTGGATCCATGGTCTTGAGAAATATACTCCCGTGAGCCACCCGAGATTGATGATGCTTGGGATGCTACCCATCAGTAAAGAATGAACAGCAAGATTGAACAATTTCAGATAAAGAAGTTATGTACTTACCATAACGTTTCATCTCACCTTCATTCTTACGTCCCCCCCTCCTACCCCCTCCTGGGCTGAAAGATGACTGAGATGCTGGATCCATCCTGGTTACTTAGCCCTTCTATTCCTTTCTCTTAGGAGTGAAAGAATGACATATGGTATTATACGCAGCAAACAAGATCTACGGTAACTCCAGGTGCATTATGGGATTTGGACTTGGCCTCGAGCTATTTGAAGACCTCGAGCTTTGCAATTGGCCATATCGGAGCCAAGGGATCAGCTCCGAACCCATCAGTAAAGAATGAAGGCGAGATGAACAACTCACATGGAACGTTATGGTAAGTACATAACTTCTTTATATTGCCTACCTAGATCTGGCTACAGCACTTGATACAATGTCCCACTCAGGCATCAACAAACTTATGGAACTAGGTATAAACCCCTTTATAATTCACCTGATAGCTAGCTGGCTCACTAATAGGACCCAGAAGGTTACAATCAGTGAGACCACTTCCACAAGGAGGTCAATCACCAGTGAATTCCCCCCAGGTCTGTTCCTCTTCGGCATCTACTTCTGGATGTCAAAGCCAATATCAAAGGCCTCTGGCTAACCAAGTTTGCAGATGAGTGCAAACTGAGAGCAGTCATAGAATCTTCCCCAAGATCAGAACACCCTTCAGGAAGGTCTCAAACAGACAAATGCTTGGTGTCAAAGCCATGCTTTAAAACTCAATACAAATAAATAGTATATTTTGGAAAGCTTGCCACCTTGGGTAACTACATCATCAACGAAACATCCCTAAAAGTTGATTTATTAGTCAGGGATCTGGGAACACATGCAGACAGAAACCTAGCCTACGGCCAACATGTGTCCAAGGTAATAAGAAACTCTTTCTTTGTTGTTCAACTTATAAGCAGGGGCATGGCATGTAGGTCCAGAGAGGTCATCATATCACTGTACTCAGCCCTCATCAGACCCATCACAGAGTATAATGCTCCCTTCCATATGTACCTGACCAGACACATGCAGTAACTGGAACGTCCACAAAGTTTCCTCACAAAAAAGAATACAGGAAGTAAACAGTGAACTACGCTGATCGTCTCAAAGCCCATCTCTTTACTTGATGTCATACAGACTTCTGAGAGGTGATCACTGCCTAGTATACAAGGCATTCCTGGACCCTGTTTTGATGAAGCTTTTGACCATCTACAAAACAAACAGCATCAGAAGTAATAGATTAAGGGACCCAAATTTTGCTTGCAGCATAAATAGGACATGTTGGAGAGACAAGATATGTTTCTCAGAGAATTCCCATTGCCTTGAACAGGCTCTCCATCCATTTGAAGCAGAGTTCCTCCCTATCTCTATTTAAGCACAATCTGGACCAATGAATGGGTAATCAAAAATTCATCCCTGGTCTAGTGCTTATGTCTCTGATGGACAGAGGCAGTCAGTAACTCACCTCCTATATAAATCAAATTTTTGGGTCATGTTTGGGTTGTTAAGCTTATAAGGGCCCTAGTGGTTGTTAGCCTAGTGTATACCTATGAACCTTGCCTTCCCAACCTCACTCCTCCTTCAAAACATTATTCTGCATGTACTATTCCCACAACTTCCATTTTTTATGTAATTTTATCCCATCCTTTTCTAAAGATCCAACTTCCACTTCTTTTATCTCTGTTACAATATTCACTACTTCAGTACAGTTGGTTTAGACTTAGATTTCCATTTTCTAGTAATTTTTTTTTTGGAAGCCACCAGAATTAAACTTAACAAGGCCTTACTATGTCTAAGCAATTCAGATCCCAGCTCAAAAGATGATTTCCTTAGTTACACTCATTTGCTCACCCAGTATTTCTGACAAGAGTACTCTGCAGGAAAATTTTAAAGTCTGCCAATTCAGTACACTCCCAAAACATATGTTCACAGTTAACTTCTTTCTTCTCCACCACACCTCCAACATTTTCCACCTACCTGAGGAAATATTCTTCAGACTCTTCTTGGTGTATAAAAATACTTATGCAAACACTTCCAAGAAAAAAACAGCAAGTCTACTAAACTGTGTTGCATATTTGGGAGCCATACATATGTCCTCCCATTGTTTCCTTGTGAATTGCTTATCCAGTCTCTCTTCCCAATATTTTCTAACCTCTTTTGACTGATTCGTATAGTTAAGCACTTTCATCCCTCCTATGGGGACTTCTTCAGAACAATTTCAAAAAACCTACCCAGCATTTAAATACACATACTGATTGAATAATTGACATGCTATTGGTTGATTTGGATTATTTAAAGCACCATCTACAGTAAAATTCTAACATTACTACTCATGTTGTAATGTACACTAAAAATATTAATTGACAAAAAATATATATAATAAATAACCCTAACAGTTGATTTATTTTTAACACACAATTAACAGTCACCTTTTCATTAATATCTGGATATATCATTGCATCCAATTTAAGTTGCCATTTCAACTCACATGCGTCCAAACATTCACTTAATACCCTCCCCTGCTGGTCACTCCTTACTTGTTGTGTAACTAGGAACTTTAAAAAATGATCCTTAAATTCCAACAAATGTCTACTTGATGCATTAGTATTTTTCAAATTTTTAATGTCCAGTAGGTGTTCATAAATCCTATTCCTAAAACGTCTGCAAGTTTTTCCTGTATAAAAAACAGGACATGATAAACACTTGGCCAAATAGACAACATTTTTGCTTTGACAATTATAATGACCCTTTATGTATATAATGCTCCCATTCAAGTTAAATGAATCTCCGGTCACCAATATATGAGAGCACTGAGGGCACATGCCACATTTAAAATTGCCTAAGTTTTGCATGACAGAATGATGTACCAACCTACCACCTTGTTCCAAACTATTTTTAAAGGATTGATCTCTTCTAAACACAAACTTTGGTTTCTTATTGAAATATTTAACCATATTCATATCTAATTTCAATAAATCCCAATTTTTATCAATGAGTTGACAAACTCTATAAGCATCCTTATTGAAAGTGGTGATAAAACTCAAATTTCTATAATCACTAATCACTTCATTGTTTTCACTACCAGGGGAACATCCAGATTTTAAACCAATTACAACTTCCGCATTCAGAGAACCTAAAATAGGTACCCCCAATGCGTTTATTTATAACTTTCTCCTTAACATTGGTGAGCAAGTCAACAGGCTAACCCCTTTTATCAAACATCTCAATTATAAAATTTACCTCATCCAAAAATTCCAATGTTGTCATTTTTGTTGCATGTACTAATTGACCCTTGATGATGGACTTTTTTGATAATGCGGATGCCAACTAGCATAGTCCAAATATGAATTTGACAATGTTGGTTTTCTGTACATTTTTGATATCAACGTTCTTTTCTCTCTATTCTTAAATCCATATCTAAATAAGTGATCCTATCTTGACTGAACTCATAGGTGAATTTGAAACACTCTTCAGTATGATTAATATACTCCAAAAAATTATTCTAATACATTTTTGGTCCAATCCAAATTAAAAGCATATCCAAAAATCTAGTATAATTCATAATGAATTTCATAAACCTAGTTTTGAAAATATGCTCATTTTCACAATGTGACATGACATAATTGGCAAATATGGGGGCACACGCCATCATTGACACCCCAGTACTCTGTCTGAAGTACTGGCCTTCAAACAAGCAATTGTTCTAGACTGACTGACACACTCACAGACCTGGATTAATCTAAAAGGAAGGTTATGTATGTTAAGACACATGGTGCAGTCTGTGTTTCCACTAAGTGCTTGAATGCTTTAAAAAACATTATCTCCAAGTCATTGAAAGAAATAGGTATTCTGTTTTTATTGTTCTTTATCAGATGGTCTCCATGGAGACATGAGAACCAGATAGATAATTGCTTTTACAAGCACTCATTTATTTGCTAGACAACGTTCTTTTTTATTTATTTGCTTTCTCTTAAAACTTGTTACTAGATAAAGCCAAGGGCCTTAATCCACTCATTCCCCTATGCAAGAGAGAAAAAAGCACATCAAATTTTCTTGTACCTGCTCGTTTGACCAGACTTTTCTTCCTTTTTTACATTGCAGTGCCTACTTTTCGTAAAACTGAACAAGTAGAAAGAAAGAAGAGGAAAAAAACGGGCACTTGTTTACTTTAGTATCCCCATTACACTCAAAAGTAACTGAGAATACTTTATAGCATGTGGATTACATCATGCATTATAAAAACACCACTATTAAGAATAAAGTTTTGTTTTATAACTCACTTTTTGTTGGACAATACTTTTGCATTTCCTCCTTAGCATGCTTTGAATCAAAAAATGATTTTCTCCCTCCAGAAAAGAATATTCTGAAAATAGCTGGGTACAGCTGCTTTAATTTCATGCTTGCTTCTTGATATTCCCTGATTAGTGGAATAAATTCACTCTGCTTCTGCCTAGTGTACAGCGAGTAATCATTTTCCAAAAACAGTCTACCGTCTCTCACTTTTAGTACTTTGTCCTTCTGCCACAGTTTTGTCAGAATCAGCACCATTATTTATTTATTTATTTTACATTTGTTAATTGGGAGAGTCCAACTGGATATATGTCCATTTTCAGTGGAGGCCCGGGGAGAAAAGCTCCAGAGCAGTAACATCATTAACAAGAGAAAGACATGTTAACCAAAAGGTTCAATAAACAATATATAGAGTACAAAACCTTTATACTTCTTATAGAAGTATAGTACATATAAGATAGTGAGTTAACCAAAGAGTGTATTTGTCAACATTCACAGGCTACATTAATATGTACATGTTATGACAGCAAGTATAGCAGGAAGATAGAGTAGATAACTTCATAACTCATTTCTACACATGAGAGACATACTATGTCCTTTAGGTTTCTTTACAGTGTTCAGTGATACTATTACCCTATGCAGACATTACAAAAGCAGTAGATAAGCTGTTACTTTAGTTGCTAGAAAGAGAGACATATGAATTACTATCCAGGGGTAGTACAGGTACATTATCTGTGATTCAGGAAGTGTGTTTTGAGTAGTTTTTTGAATTGGGTGGTGGAGTTATTTATTATGTGTGCTGGAAGGGAGTTCCAGATTTTAGAGATGAAGTGGCTATAAATGGATCTACCTGCCTCATTTTTAAAGTATGTTACCTTAAGGAGGTGTTGGGTACTTGATCTCAGGGATCTGGTAGTGGTATAAGTCTGGAGTAGTTGCTGCAGGGCTGGCGTGTTGCCTGGAAGATGTAGTACTTTGTGAGCAAGTGCTAGTTGATTGACTTGAAGGGTCAGGGAGAGGTCTAGCCAGTTGAGTTTTTTTAGGCTTTCACAATGGTGGGTTCTAGAAGGTGATCATGTGGAAAATCTGGCTATTTTATTGTAGCAGCTATTTAGTTTGTTGAGCTCAGTTTTACAGAGACTGGTAAGCACGGGAGATGTGTAAAGTAGGGTCGATAGGAGGTGTATCCTGGCTGTGGTAACCTTAGAGTGACTGGTAAGAAACTGTTTGTTGCGATAGAGTAGGCCCATTTTTCTGTGGACTCTTTTTATGGTCTGGGATACATGAATGCCAAATTTCAGGCTATTGTCAGTTTCAAGGCCTAGCAATTTGGTGTGACTGCTGGGTTTGATGGTGGTGTTATGAGAGGAAATTGAAAAGTTAGATGAGGTGGGTGGAGATCTGTGGGGGCTGAAGAGGAGTAATTTAGTTTTGGCTGGGTTTAGAATGAGGTTTTGGTTAGTAATCCATGGTTCTGCCAGGGAAAAGCATTGTTGTGTTAGGGAGAGGAGGTGATCAAGGGAGTTGGCTGTGCAGATAATGTTGGTATCATCTGCATATTGGACTATTGAGGCTTTGGGTATGGTGGATGGTAGTTGATTAGTAAATAGGGTGAAGAGTAGAGGACCCAGGATGGAGCCTTGGGGTACCCCTAGGGAGACCGGCAGTAAGGGAGAGAGCTGATTTTGCCATTTTACAGCTTGTTGCCTACCATCTAGGTAGCTCATAAACCAAGAAATAGTAGAGAAGCTGAGATTTAGGGTGGTTAGTGTATGAAGCAGTTTTTCATGTTTGACCATGTCAAAGGCTTTAGATAAGTCTCAGAGAGTTGCAGATACTAGCAGTCCATTGTTTCTGTGGTTATTGAAGGCATTAGTGAATGATGCAAGTGCAGTGGTGGTGCTATGGAAGGGTCTGAAACCATGTTGCTGAGTGGATAGTCATTTGTTTTCTAAGAGGTACTTCATCAGTTGCATGTGGACAACCTTCTCTAGAAGTTTTGATAGGGGGGATAGTATAGCTATGGGTCGATAGTTACTAAGTTCCACAGAGGTACCCCCTTTGTGCAGTGGTGTAATATGCGATAATTTCCAAAGATGGGGTACTTTGCACTCTGAGATAGATCTGTTTATTAATATAGAGACAGGGTAGGCTATTGCTTCAGCTGCTAGTTGCAGATCTTTGGAAGGTAGATTATCGGTGGCTGTAGAGGCTGGCCTAAGTTTTAGGAGTAATTTATATAAGATTTTGGTTGGTACTGGGTTGAAGGTGTAGATGGGGTAACTGAGATTTGTTTTGGGTGAAGAGGTTGTTTTAGTTGGGGATGGGTTGTTGGGGCTTAGTTGATTGTTGGCAAGGTTTTAGATAGTTTCTGTGAAGAATTTGTGAGCTGAGTGGGGATGTTGTCATAGTTGTTCACTATTTTGGGGGTGGGGGTGGTTGTTTTCCTTGGTTGTAGTACAGTATTGACAGCAGCCCAGAACTTTTTTGGGTTGTTAATATATTTATTCTGCATATTTTGATAGTAGGAGATTTTGTCTATTTTAATAAGTTGTTTGACTTTGTTATGTAACTGACGGTATGTTTGTCTGTCTATTTGGGATTTGCTTTTATGATAGTTTGTCCATGCTTTGTTCCTATCTCAGAGTAATGTTTTAGTATTTAAAGTTAGCCAAGGTGCATGTTTAGTTCTGATTCTTGTAGTTCTAGGAGGGGCATGGTGGTTAAGTATGTTAATGAAGGTGGTATTGAAGTAGAGTACTGCTTCATCAAGGTCCAAAGTTTTTAGGGGGGGTCCAGTTACATAGTTTTAGGTCATTATTGAAGTTGAGTTGGTTGAAGTTTTTTCTATTCCTACATTGCCTGACAGTTTCTTGGGTCAGCTGGGGAGTTTTGCTTCTTATTAGAAATGTAGGTAGGTGGTCGCTGAGGGCGTCTGGCAGGCAGCCAGCGTGAGATATGTGGGAAGGATGAGATACTAGTATCCAGTCTAGTATAGACTGATGATTGGTTCGTTTGTCTGTTCTGGTGGGGGAAGTTATTAGTTGGGGTAGTCCATGTAGGTTGATATGGGAGATAGGGTTTAGACTGGAGCAGTTGTCCTAGTCAATATTAAGGTCGCCTAACAGGATGTTTTCTTGGGGAAGGGTGTTGGTTATCCATTCTAGTAGTTTTTCTGTGATGGTAATATTGTTACCTGGAGGTATGTAGCATCCTATAATGTTGATGTGTTTATGTGGGTTAAGTTTCAGTTTAGTGAGGATGAGTTCAGTGTTATTCAAGTCTGGGATTGTTATGTCTAGTTTTTCTAATTAAGGTGAGTTTTATATAGTATTGCTACTCCTCCATCCCTTTTTCCTACTCTGTCATTTCTGATTATATTGTAGCCTGGTGCTGTGATTTCATTATCTTGAATTAGGGGCTTAAGCCAGGTCTCTGTCAGAATGACAATATCTGGATGGTAAAAGGAGATTAAGGCATGGAGGTCATGGACCTTATTTAAGATGCGTCTAATATTTAGATTTATGATGAGGAGTAAGTTTGTGGGCCTTTGGAGTAGGGTTGTATTTAGGTCTGGGACTGGTCTATCTGGACTGAGTGGGCCTGGGTTGGGGTGTATGTCACCGCAGCATACTAGTTTGACTAGTTTGTTGATGAGTTTTGTGTAATTAAGAGTGGTGTGGGATTGGCGATTTGATGGGCATAGCTTGTGTCTGAGGTGGTGGATTATGGTGGTGTGATAGTTGTATGGGGTTAGTTATAAATATGGTATGGGGTTTGGAGTATTGGGGATGTTCCTTTGTAAGGAATGAATAGCGTGTAGGTAAGTGGTGTTTTGGCAACTGGTAATGGTGGCTAGCAGAGTGAGGGAAGTGATGCAAATGATATATAGTAGGAGTTGAGTGTGTGAGGGTTGAAATGGTGATATCATGGTGTAGAGGTGAAATACCTAGTGTCAACCAGTAACCCCAAAACCCCACAGCTATTATAAAACAGTATGATCCCAATAAAATATGATAAATAAAAGTCAACTAGGATAGTACCAAAGACTGGTCACAAGTGTTAAAAAGCATCGAGCAAATAAGATTCTTACATCAATTAAAGCAAGAGTGTATATGCTTTAAGCATTTAGATAAGGTTACTAAAATATAGTCATACAAGTACCTTTGGCTTTACATAAACATGGGTAGGTAATAGTTCTGGATGTCAGAGCAGATAACATATGGTTTTACTTATGGAACTTGGAAGAGTCTTAAGAAAGTTAATAAAATGAGTGTTGAGAGTATGAAGCCTGGCAGTTAATGCAGTGGATAGGATTGCATCTTTACTATTAAAGGTCGTCAGTTAACAACTCCTGCTAGGGAATACTAGACCAGTTGCTTACTTGTGCTTTCATAAAATTATGACAGTCTGTTCCTTCCAGCTTCTCTGGTACCACAGAAAATCTCACATTTTCCCTATGTGCTTCGTTCTTTAATTCTATTATTTTTTTTTTAAACATCTCTACTTGAGCAGTCTTATAGTCAGCCAGCCTTTTCTTCATTTTGACATTGATTTTTGCAGTTTTATCACCTCATCTGAATATCTTTTTAAAGGCTTTTATGAGTTTATGCACTCCTTAAGTGTTTCGTTTATTTTAATTAGCTCTGGGTACTTTTGACTTATGACTTCCAATAACCTAGAGGGAAAAAAAATATCTTGCACCAAAGCTGGAGATTGCACTGCTTTTTGTTGAATAGTTGCAGAATCCTCTCTTTTTGTGATTGATTTTCTTTTAGGTTCTCTGAATTTCTTTTTTTGCTGGCATCTAGCCAGTTACTGAAATGTACCCAAAAATATGAGTTTACTGTATCTCTCTTCTAAGCTGCTGTTTTTACATTGGGAGACTTGAAATTAAGCTGTTACTCAATGTACAGTCATCTTGGAAGTCCCAAGTATGATTGTATAGTATTGGTTCATAACTAAATGTTTTTAAAAATGAATCCATGTTTTCTCTTCTAATACAGATAAGTTTCATTAGCCAAGTTGTTGTTCTCATCAGTGATTTGGTACCCATATCTCCTCCAATGTAAATAAGCTGCTTGGCACTTCATTTGATAACATTATAATTTAAAAGTACCCACTTTCTAGCTTCGTCATCATTCTTAACAACCAATTAAAATCTAAGCTGCATATTAAGAACTCGACTAAAATAGGAAAACTATACATTAGAAAACATTTCTTAAAGAAAATACATGGGTTGACATGACAAGGTCTTATGTTCTCTTCTTAGTATTGCATGCTTATCATCTTTGTATTAAAATCTCTACATTAGAAACTCAAACAGGCATACAAAAGAATATCTAGAGACTCTCTTGGTCACAATAACAGAACCCATTATTGTCTCTTTCTGTTTCTCTCTCCATCAATTTAGACTCCAGTCACCATCCTGGTGTCACACAGATGTATTTCATTCACAAACTTGTCACTCTGCCCTAATGTCTAATGCCTCTACCTGCATAATAAAACTTATAATCAAAGAGCGTCTGTTGGGCACAGTGTAGCTAGTCTGTAGTCAGACAACATTTAAGGTGATTCTAAATTCAATGCACATGATGACAGTGAAGCAAACTACCGTTCAACACAATGGCAACTCTCAACAAATATTTATTCAAAGCCTCCTTGAAAGTCTATTTGCAGCATCAGAGGACAAGTAATTGTGGTATAACTTAAGTGTCATACTATAACATGTATTCAAAAACGTATGTTTGAACCTACTTCTTACTAATAAAGCAAGTATTATGAAAAGTTTATATTTATGTTAGTAAAAGTTTATAATTGTGTATTTATGAGTAATCACACAATGACGACCTAGCTATATATTTGTTCAGCAGATGCCTTTGTATTTTTTATCTGAATATGTACAAATCTAAAATTCAAACTGTTTTACCATGTTTCATAAAATTCTACTGTAAAATTGCTCAATCTTAGTTTACTTGGAGTAACATGGTGGGTCTATATTGTATCATCGAAGGTTCAATTCCGCAAAACCTCCATTTGTCAAACTGAAAACAGCAAACAGAAAAAGTGAACATTCACATCAGCGAATGTTTTAAACAAGGAATGGAATTAGTTGACCAATATTGCAAGCATCACACACCGTAGTATGTCAAATCCAGCCAGGTGCAGGGCTGTGCCCCCCACATCACCCAATGTGGGGGGCTGTGCTCCCCCACCTATGTATACCAGCACCAAGATCGCACTACATTGGGGATAAGGGCAAATTTCCTGATGTTAGCCAATTAATTCCACTCGCTCTTTAAAACATTCCATGATGTTAACATTCGCTGTTTTTGGTTCAACAAATGGAGGTTAGTGGAGATGAGCCTTCAATTATGTGATATTGATCCAACACAGTAGCACAGTAGTTATCACTGCTGCCTTAAGCTTCTCAATACTGCAGTTCATATCCCTGGGGTGGTTTCTGAGTGGAGTCTGCACACCCTGTCTCTGTTGTGTGGGTTTTCACCAAGTGCTAAAGTTTCCTTTCACATTCCAATTATATGATGCAAGTTAATTGGTGTTTCTCAAAATTACCAATAGGTGTATAGATGCATATAGGGGTGTAATAGGATTGGCACCCTGTCAGGATTATTTACTTTGCCTTGCACCCACCAAGTGCTGGGATAGGCTCCAGTTTCTCTGTTACTGTGAACTGGATTAACTGGCTAATCAAAGCATGAATGGATGTATACCTCTATACCTTTTTGTAAAATATGCTTCTTAGCTTCAATTCCATTGTGTAGCATATACTATATTTACATATATTTGCTTGGAGACTTTTCCGCAGGACTCCATTATAAACAGGCCTTCCAAGCTGGACATTTCCAATCAACAAATGCAAATAAATAAATACATAAATTGTACCGCCACGCATGCTGCTACTCCTTGAGATGTTTAATTTGCTGAAGTTGCAGTATGAACCAACATGTTACTTTCACTCTTCATGCTGTATGACCTGCCCTTTTAACAAAAATACTAAAATATGAGAAAAAGTGACGGACAGTAGTAACATTTATTAAACTGTCACAGTAAAAAGATCCTCAGCACATCAACAGAGTCTTCAAGGGGATACAACAATTGAAGAACAACAATCTTAAATTGATCTACAAAAACATAATTAATATAGGACCAGTGAGATTAAAATATTGATGAAGAAAACTTTTCCATCTGATTTCTGCATTAACCCCCTTGGGTATTAGTATGTTACATTTAATATTGTGACATTGTTTATAGTAAAAAAAATATCTTCTGTATTCATGTAGCCATAATCAGACACTTGTTCTAATAGTGTAGCGTTCAAATAATATTCTTGGATTGCATGAAAATGCATAAAATGTTAAGTGTTCAGCCATTGAATTCAAACACTTTGATATCCCTAACTTTCTTCTCTATTCTAGAGTTAAAGGTTGTTCTAGTTTCAACTGTATGAAATTTGTCACTGAAGCATGTCAGAGCATGTAGTACATTTTTAGAGCTACGTGAAAAATGACCTGTTGTTGTAAACTTTAATCCATTAATAAAGTCAAAACCTAGAATTATTTAGGTAACGGAGACTGGAATTTACTGGAGAAAGCTGGCAAAGGAACCAGAATATTGCCAGCAATTAACTAGAGAGGAAAAGGTAATACAGTGGGATGACGCCAAGCAGTTGTTTGGATTGCAGTTTGACTGCTTCCCTATCAGGGATTGATATTAGAGTATAGGCAAAGAAGAAGGGATAGAGGAGTCCTGAGTGAAAGACCTGCTCTGGTAGAGTTTTTTTAGTCAAATCTGGAACAGAAGCTGCTGTTAAAAAGGTATAACTAGCAGGGCATATAAAATATTTCATGATAACTTTAAGAATCAGTCAGATAGGGTTAGTAAAGATTGGGAGGAGAGACTAGAAAAGAAGTTTACAAGGGAACAATGGGACATACCTGTGGCTGTCAAGTATGCAACAAAGCCCAAAAGGTCTTGGATGTTTGCCTGGAAGTGTTTGCATAGATATTTTTATGCCCCAAGCAGACTTCAGAGATTTTTTTCCCTCAGGTAGATAGCAATCATGTAAGTAAGTAAGTGTAATGAGTTGGCACATAAAAAAAAAAATCTCTGCAGAATACTCTGTCATAAGTATTGGGGGAACAAATGGCTGTAGCTAAGGAAATAATTATTTTGAGCTGGGACACAGGATCTAAATTTTCAGACATAGTAAGTCCTTATTAAGTTTAATTCTATTGGTTGCCAAAAAAGCAATTGCTAGAAAATGGAAATTTTAAATCTAAAGCAACAGTATTTGAAGTACTGAATATTGTAAAACAGATGAGAGCTGGAAGTAGGATCTTTAGAAAATGGAAGGAGCAAATTACACAGAAATAAATGGAATTTGTGGGAATAAAACATGCAGAATTATGTTCAGGAGGAGAAGTGAGGTTAGTGGAGGGTAGAAAGTGAACAATTTATGTAATGTAGTCTGAATAACTGTTGATATAAAGAAATATAAGACCAAAAAACCACTGCAATACAAAATCCAAAGCTTAAAAACCACCACGGGGTGACAGGACTTGGTTCAAAGGATCCAAAATGTGTCCAACTGAAGAAAATCACGAGCAAAATAGCTGAGAGATATTCGACAACTTTTATTCTTTAAAAAATATAAAAAGGTGAAAAAATCAGTCAAGCGCTTTCGCTGGTTCCTACCAGGCTTTTTCAAGATGAAGAACCATTACAAAACTGGATTGTTATATACTACTTGAAGTTAACAACTAATTAGTTCAACTTCAATTACAGTTGTTCTAATTACAGATTTAAAGCACCAGTGACATCCGTAATATCAAATCTAGCAGCAAGCTAGTGAAATTCATTGCACAAATAAATGCTGATAAAAATGCTTTAAAAATTTGCGAAATTGCATCTATACGAGCTCTTATAGGTATTCAACATGCAGATAAATAAATAAATAAATAAATAGATAAATAAATACAGTCGCTTGTCATATTAAAAACATGTAGCAAATAATAATTCATGAATTTCATTCATATCCATCTTTTGCAGCACCAATCTATACTGTTGTCTGCTAGAATATAAGGCCCTATTTAATTATAAAAATTAATTGTACCATTAATTACCAAAACAATAAAATACAGTAGGGGCTTCCCAATCTAGAAAAATAAAAATGAAAATAAAACCTAAAAAGTAATGTATGACCAACTCATAATCTTTCTCTATTTAATTTTAGAACGCTGGCTATACTAATATGTTCGTTCAAACCTGGAATTTTCGTGGCATTTAGCTTAAGTTGCCACATCAATTCCTTGTTTTCCAACTGAGTCTCCCAGTCACCCCCTCTGGGGTCCTGAGTGACTTGATCCAAAACCAGAAATTTTAAATTCATTTTACTACAGACCAAAGAATGCTTATAAAAGGCGTTGGTATCATTTTCCTTTGAAATCTCGTATAGATGCTCATATATTCTTTTTCTTAGTGGTCTCTCGGTATTGCCTATATAAAAACTACCGCACTCAGTGCAGGTACCGAGATAAACCATCCCTTTGGATGCACAATTAAAGTAGCCCTGGGTACTAACTCTAAAATTTCTGGATGGAATAAAGAGATTACTTTGGTCATGAATGTAGGCGCATTGCTTACATGCACCACATTTAAAAGTACCTACTTTATTGCAAAGATACAAATCCTTTTTGTACCTGTAGCCACCTTCCAACAAACCCTTTAAGTTGGTATCTCTCCTTCTTGTAAAACCAGGCTTGTCAGGAATGATTTTGTTAATGTCATCCTGCAATGTCAAAAGTGGCCAATATGTAAGAATGGATGCTTCTATATGTTGGGAGTCTCTAGTGTAGGTATAAATAAAATTACTGCTTTGTAAACATTGGTCACTGGCAATAGTTGGTATCAAACCCCTACCTTTACCAAGTAGTGGTGGGTATTTTGATTCCCTCTCTTGTAAAACTTCTTTGATCAAATTTTCCACCAGATGAATTGGGTAGCCCCTCTCTAAAAAGAGTTTCTTCAGAAAATCAACCTCATTTAAAAAAAGTGCTAAGGTACTTGTCATTCTGGATGCTCGAATGAGTTGTCCTTTTACAATACCTTTTTTCTGATAAAACAGATGACCGCTATCAAAGTGTAAAAAGGTGTTAGAAAAGGTTCTCTTCCTGTAAATTTGGGACTGAAAAAGATTGTTAACCTGGTCTTTACTTAAAAGAACATCCAAGTAATGTAATGATTTGTCATTAACTTCATGTGTGAAAGCTAAAAAATCGGTAGTGGAATTAATGTAAGTGACAAAATCCAAATAACTATCCATGTCACCATTCCAAAGTATACAGATATCATCTAGGTATCGCTTGTAATATACAATTCACCCTACCCAGCTAGATGAAAATATATACTTATTCTCCCATAGGTGTAGTACTATATTAGCGTATGTAGAGGCACAGGCTGTGCCCATCGCTACCCCTTTCTTTTGCCTAAAAATCTCTCCGTTAAAATATACAAAATTGTTGTGAAGCACCACCTCCATAAATTCCACCAATAGATTAACCATACCATTACTAAATTCAGATTCTGTTGCTAGGACCTCATTAAACCATTCCAATCCCGTCACATGGGGAATACTCGGAAACAGCTCTATGATGTCGATGGTTGCCATCAATAAATTGGAGTGGTACAAGTTTTGATGAATGTCACTGAGGAATTCCCAAGAGTCCTTACAAATTAACCTCAAAGTTGAAACAAAATTCTTCAGGGTCTGGTCTATAAACTTACCCAAAGGTTCTGTAATTCCCCCTGCACATGCTACTGTCGGTCTAAATTTCAGTGGGTTCAATCCTTTATGTACCTTAGGGATCCCGAATATAACCGGGATCCTGGGTTTAGCAACATACAAATAATTATATAGTTTCTCGTTAATAAAACCCTGCATTAAATGGTCACTCAACATATAGTTAATCTTAGAGTACGCTATGTTGAGCTCCGGGTCTTAATGTATCACTGGGCTTATGAAACACACATTTACAATATGCTGCAGGATGTAGTGACTTATGAATTAGTTTCGAGAAATGAGCTCAACATAGCGTACTCTAAGATTAACTATATGTTGAGTGACCATTTAATGCAGGGTTTTATTAATGAGAAACTATATAATTATTTGTATGTTGCTAAACCCAGGATCCCGGTTATATTCGGGATCCCCAAGGTACATAAAGGATTGAACCCATTGAAATTTAGACCGACAGTAGCATGTGCAGGGGGAATTACAGAACCTTTGGGTAAGTTTATAGACCAGACCCTGAAGAATTTTGTTTCAACTTTGAGGTTAATTTGTAAGGACTCTTGGGAATTCCTCAGTGACATTCATCAAAACTTGTACCACTCCAATTTATTGATGGCAACCATCGACATCATAGAGCTGTTTCCGAGTATTCCCCATGTGACAGGATTGGAATGGTTTAATGAGGTCCTAGCAACAGAATCTGAATTTAGTAATGGTATGGTTAATCTATTGGTGGAATTTATGGAGGTGGTGCTTCACAACAATTTTGTATATTTTAACGGAGAGATTTTTAGGCAAAAGAAATGGGTAGCGATGGGCACAGCCTGTGCCTCTACATACGCTAATATAGTACTACACCTATGGGAGAATAAGTATATATTTTCATCTAGCTGGGTAGGGCGAATTGTATATTACAAGCGATATCTAGATGATATCTGTATACTTTGGAATGGTGACATGGATAGTTTTTGGGATTTTGTCACTTACATTAATTCCACTACCGATTTTTTAGCTTTCACACATGAAGTTAATGACAAATCATTACATTACTTGGATGTTCTTTTAAGTAAAGACCAGGTTAACAATCTTTTTCAGTCCCAAATGTACAGGAAGAGAACCTTTTCTAACACCTTTTTACACTTTGATAGCGGTCATCCGTTTTATCAGAAAAAAGGTATTGTAAAAGGACAATTCATTCGAGCATCCAGAATGACAAGTACCTTAGCACTTTTTTTAAATGAGGTTGATTTTCTGAAGAAACTCTTTTTAGAGAGGGGCTACCCAATTCATCTGGTGGAAAATTTGATCAAAGAAGTTTTACAAGAGAGGGAATCAAAATACCCACCACTACTTGGTAAAGGTAGGGGTTTGATACCAACTATTGCCAGTGACCAATGTTTACAAAGCAGTAATTTTATTTATACCTACACTAGAGACTCCCAACATATAGAAGCATCCATTCTTACATATTGGCCACTTTTGACATTGCAGGATGACATTAACAAAATCATTCCTGACCAGCCTGGTTTTACAAGAAGGAGAGATACCAACTTAAAGGGTTTGTTGGAAGGTGGCTACAGGTACAAAAAGGGTTTGTATCTTTGCAATAAAGTAGGTACTTTTAAATGTGGTGCATGTAAGCAATGCGCCTACATTCACAACCAAAGTAATCTCTTTATTCCATCCAGAAATTTTAGAGTTAGTACCCAGGGCTACTTTAATTGTGCATCCAAAGGGGTGGTTTATCTCGGTACCTGCACTGAGTGCGGTAGTTTTTATATAGGCAAGACCGAGAGACCACTAAGAAAAAGAATATATGAGCATCTATACGAGATTTCAAAGGAAAAGGATACCAACTCCTTTTATAAGCATTCTTTGGTCTGTAGTAAAAATGAATTTAAAATTTCTGGTTTTGGATCAAGTCACTCAGGACCCCAGAGGGGGTGACTGGGAGACTCGGTTGGAAAACAAGGAATTGATGTGGCAACTTAAGCTAAATGCCACAAAAATTCCAGGTTTGAATGAACGTATTAGTATAGCCAGAGTTCTAAAATTAAATAGAGAAAGATTATGAGTTGGTCATACATTACTTTTTAGGTTTTATTTTCATTTTTATTTTTCTAGATTGGGAAGTCCCTACTGTATTTTATTGTTTTGGTAATTAATGGTACAATTAATTTTTATAATTAAATAGGGCCTTATATTCTAGCAGACAACAGTATAGATTGGTGCTGCAGAAGATGGATATGAATGAAATTCATGACTTATTATTTGCTAGATGTTTTTAATATGACAAGCGACTGTATTTATTTATCTATTTATTTATTTATTTATCTGCATGTTGAATACCTATAAGAGCTTGCATAGATGAAATTTCGCAAATTTTTAAAGCATTTTTATCAACATTTATTTGTGCAATGAATTTCACTAGCTTGCTGCTAGATTTGATATTACGGATGTCACTGGTGCTTTAAATCTGTAATTAGAACAACTGTAATTGAAGTTGAACTAATTAGTTGTTAACTTCAAGTAGTATATAACAATCCAGTTTTGTAATGGTTCTTCATCTTGAAAAAGCCTGGTAGGAACCAGCGAAAGCGCTTGACTGATTTTTTCACCTTTTTATATTTTTTAAAGAATAAAAGTTGTTGAATATCTCTCAGCTATTTTGCTCGTGATTTTCTTCAGTTGGACACATTTTGGATCCTTTGAACCAAGTCCTGTCACTCGTGGTGGTTTTTAAGATAAAGAAATATAACATATATGTAATGTATAAAATATGTATATGAAAAAAGTTAATATGGTTTGTTTTTTTTCTGTTAATGTATGTGTGCCTATATCTTAAGTGATAACTTACGGTGTTTAAAAAACTTAGAACTATTTATTAAGAAATTTAACCAGAATTACAAGGACCAGCTCCTAAATGAGAAATAGTCTGGCATAAAGTCAAATTTTCAGAAGAAACAAAATAGCCATGGACAAGATAGTCTGCTAGACGTCTGTCTCTAATGTAGGATGCTACAGAAGAAGAACCTATCGATAAACACAGAACAAGCTCAGTACTCAGGAGACCCAGAAATATAGTCTGATATATTACATTGTATTAGGTTGCAAAATATACTTGTCTGGGTTGACATCAAGATTTTTCATATGCATCCTTAACTCTTTTATTAGTTTGTCTGTTACCAAGGACAAGTTGTGTCATACAGAAATCTTTATTGTACTTCTTCAGTACATTTTCCTTATCGTAGTCCCTGTTAACAAAGATCTGAAATGTTTTAGTGACTTCATCCAAAAAAAAAAAAAAAAATCAGATCTCTGACAATGTCATTTTGTAGCTCTCAACGACTGTCCACAATGCAATGAAGAGAGTAGGTGCACAGGTCTGTAACTATTATTTTATTTTTATTTATTTTACATTTGTTAACTGGGAAAGTCCAACTGGACACAAGTCCTTTTTCAGCGGAGGCCCGGGGAGAAAAGCTTCACATAAAAGTAAGCATATCTAACAAAGATACAATTAAAAATATATACGACACAGTAGAACACCATTGAAAATATACACAGTTTAACACATGGCATAGTTACAAATGATATCTAGTAATATGTTTATTTGTAAGTACAGTTAGTAAGACTGAAATCAATATAGTATCAGCATTAAGAGCAAATAGTCTAGTCAGGAGCCATACATGAGCATATCCACTTTTTGCATAGGTGAGTTTTTAGTAAATGTTTAAATTGTGCTGAGGCTGCGGTGGATATTATACTGGAAGGTAATGTATTCCAGATTTTAGCTATGTAGTTGAAGAAGAGGGATTCCCCCAGCTTGATTACTGGCAGTGGAGACCTTTATTGGGGTTTATTATTGGATCATAAAGGTCTGGTACTGGAGTGTGGTGGTAACATATTTTGCAGGGCAGGTGTCTTCTGAAGTTTGAGTTGGTTGCAAATCTAGCGATTTTATTAAGCATGTTTCAGTTTTTGCATGGTCAGATTTTCTGAGGTTGGTTAGTATAGGTGATGCATACAGCAGGGTTGAGATCAAGTGTGTTTGAGATATCATAGATTTTGTGTTATTTGTGAGGTAAAATGTATTCCTATGTAGAGTACCTAGCTTTTTGTGCACTTTTTTATGTTGTTGTTGTCTTTCGGCTTTTCCCAGTTAGGGGTCGCCACAGCGGAACTCTGGTCCGCTAATGATTGGCAGTAGATTTTTACGTGCCAAGTTGCCGGCCCTGACGGACAACCTTCAACGACAGTATGCCCATTCACACGTCTCCACACAGAAGACGTTCTAGCTGAGAATCAAACAAGACAACGTCTTACTGTGAGGCGACAACACTACCTTTTTTATGATTTGAGTTATTTGGACGTTTAATCTCATGTTATTGTCTATTTCAAACCCTAACAGCTTAGTATGGGTAGTGGGAGAGATCGTGGTTTTGTTAGCAAATTCAATAATGAAAGAGGGGGAGGAAGTTTTGGTTGGGTGGAATAGTATAAGTTTTGTTTTGCTGGGGTTCCAGATGAGGTGGGAAAACAAACACCAAAAACTTTCCCAGAATTAAGGTGCAGTAGTAGAAAAATCAGCAAACCTCAACAGTCAGTCATTTTCTTGAAGTTTGTTAAATAATCCATGGTACCAGTGGGTTTATGATATGATTTGGTAGCAATATAATTATTTCCAGTGGAAATCATCATAACATTTAAATATGCTATGATCCCTTCTGTGCAGAGTCTTCATAGCCTTCCTGGCTTTGTGTGGGTTTTCTTTTGGTGCTTCAGCTTCCTCCCACATTCCACAAAAAAAAACAAAACATGCATCTAAACTGATCACAGGTGTGTGTGTGTGTGCGTGTGTGTGCATTTGGTCTGGAAGAAGGATCATGACAGGTCTAGTCACCCATTGGCTCTAGGTGATGTTCTCTGATGTGACATCTTGACACCATGTACAAAGTGGAAAAAAGGGGTTGATGCCAATGCCAAGTAGCAGTCATATGACAAGGAAATGTTAAAACAAACTTGTTAGACTGTAATATGTCATGTTTTTACCTGCTGTTATATCCTGGTGGTACACCATAGGTTGTCTAACCTGTGGTTGTACCCAGCATTACCTGAAATGCTGGAGGTACTCAGTGTGTTGTCTGATCTGTGATTGTATACTGTACCACATGACATGCTGATGGTACAACATGTGCTGTCTGATCTGTGGTTCTATCCTGCACCATCTGTCATGCTGATGGTATACCATGTGGTGTCAGATCTGTAGTTGTATTTTGCACCACCTGAAATGCTGGATGTACACCATGTGTTGTCTGAGCTGTGATTGTATACTGCACCACCTGACATGCTGATGGTGTAACGTGCTGTCTAATCTGTGTTTTTATTGTACACTACTTGAAATGCTGTAGGTACACTATATATTTTCTTATCTGTGGTTGTATATTGTACCACCTGACATGCTAATGGTACAACATGTAATTTCTGATCTGTGATTGTACCCTGTACCACCTGACATGCTGGTATGCCATGTGCTGTATGATCTGTAGTTGTATCCTGCAACACTTGCAATGCTAGTGCCACGTCTCAAGCTGTTTGACCATGGTTCTATCCTGCATCACCTGAGATGCTGGTGTCACACCTCAAGCCGTCTCTCTTTTGGTTGCATCCTGCACCACCTGCACTACTGGTGTCACACTTTAAACTGCTTGACCTGTGGTTGTATCGTGCACTGTGTACAATGATAGCGTCACACCTTATGCTGTTTTACCTTGATTGTATCCTGCACTACCTGACACTCAGCTGCTGCTATACAAAGAAATAGTCACTGATGGCAGACAGGATTCACAATGGTAACTAAATCTGCATCCTGGCAATATGGCTTAGTCATTATTATAACAAGCCTACAGCACTGGGCTTGGTTCCAAAAAATATTTACTTGCACATTGGATTGCTAGAAGAGAACTTTGGGGAAAAAAGAAAAATCGTGCTTGTTGGACTTCTTCAGTTATAAATATGCTTATTTATATGACAATATGTTTACACAGTTTAGTAAACAGTGCATATCACATCATTCAGATGACCTACTTAATTTTTCTTACATCTATGTCATGCATTCTTGAATGCCAATACTAATAAAAACAGCAAGGGGTTCTCATACATTCATCTAAGAAGAGTTTTTCATCTGTAACTTCTGAAATTGCTGAATATGTTTGGTTAATGATATTTTTGTTTTGTTTTTCATTGTAATGGCTGACTTCATCTAATTCTACCTGCTGCTAATATGTTTAGGATAGTTAATATATTCTGTTCCTGCTAAGCTGATTTTGGTTCCTAGTAAAGAACATTGCGGAAGTAGACAGATATTAAGAATGGGGTAATGAGTTAGCGAATAATGTGACTGAGAAATAAACAGTAAAAGCTCGTCTGTGGCGCTCAGATGAAAAAACAACAACATGGGAAACGGCAAAAGATCTCTACATGCTTATACCAAGATGACTCGTGCTACATTGTAAAAGAGCAGTGAAAGGAGTCCGCAGCATGCTGGAATACATGGGGGGACTATGGAAGTGATTTTAAAGATGTTGATGTCCTGCTCCTCCCATTATATATATAACACTGGCACGACTGTTTCTGGAGCACTATGCCCAGTTCAGTTGGCCACGCAGAGAAATAAATATTGTTTTTTTTAAATAAGAAACATTTTTAGTAATTTATCACGTATGACACAGGCAATCATACATTTATATAAATGAAAACAAACCATATTGACATAATTGTAGTTGCGCACATTATACATCACTTATGATCTATTCAGTCACTGTCATTCAAACATTACATAGTTCATTCAAATCCTACCATTTTTAAACCTTGTTCTTCATCTGCATGTATTTTTCATACAATTCCCATTTTTTCCTCTGTAATTTGTTCCTACCCTTTTCTAAAGATCCCAACTACACTTGTTTTATCTCTCTTACTATATTCACTACTACTATTAAAGTTGGTTTAGACTTTGATTTCCATTTTCTAGTAATTTCGTTTTTGGCAGCCACCATAATTAGACTCAGTAAGGGCTTAGTATTTCTAGGCAATTCCATTCCTGTATCATAGTTCAGACGAATCATTTCCTTAGTTACACCAATTTGTTCATCTAGTCTCTGACAGAGCAGACTGCAGGGGATCTTTAACATCTGCCAACTCATTACACTCCCAGAAAATATTTTCCCAGTTATCCCTTTCTTCTCCATCACACCTCCAACATTTTGATGTTTACCTGAGGAAAAATTCTTTGGAGTCCATTTGGGGTATAAAAATACCTATATAAACACGTCTAAGTAAAGATCCTAAATCTTCTAGACTCTGTTGCATATTTGAGAGACATACATATATCCCCCCCTTGTTTTTTTGTGAATTGCTTATCCAGTCTCTCTTCCCAATCCTTTCTAAACTTCTCTGATTGATTCTTATAGTTATCATGAAATATTTTATATACTCTACTAATTATTCCTTTTTTTCTAACAGCAGCTACTGTTTTAGAATCTATTAAAAACTCTACCAGTACTGGTTGTTTGCTTAGGATCCCCGTATTTCTTTCTCTTTGCCTAAACTCTGATATCAATCATTCATAGGGAAGGCATTCTTTAGCCTGCAGTCATAAATTTTTGGCCTCTTCCCATTCTATTACCTTTCCCTCTCTACTTATTTGCTCCCAGTATCTTATAGGTTGATAGGTTGGTACTAGGCTATCGACCCTAAGGTTTATACAAGCCTAGCCATAACAATTCCCTGGCTATTTCTTCCCACACTATTTATTTCCCTGGACCCCTGTCTAGCAGGGCGATTTTTTGTTTTTTTAACCAGTTTTCTCCAATAAATTTCAGCCCACTCTTGCCTATTGTCTGTATCCCTAATTGCAGTCATTCCTATTGGCAGAATTTCCTTTCTCCATTCCCATGTTGGCTTAGTTTTTACAGTACTTTCTGCTACATTATGAATACAATATTCTGCATGGTCATTGTTATTTTCCTTAAGCATCAGCATCCAAAATCCCAGTAAAGAAATATTAAGTTGGGAGAAAGTATACAATCTAAGGTTAACAAAAGGGTAAGGAAAGAGGAACACATGGGTTTCAGAGACTTGACATGTACAGAAAGAAGCATACTTCTCAACTATCCAGATTTTTGCCTCATATTTTTTGCCTACTTCTCATAAAATTTATGGTTTTCTGACAGATCACTGAGGATTGAAGTCACTAAATAATGACATATATTTCAGGTTTCATACTTCATATCCTTTAGAAAATGCATGATAACACAAATCCTGTTTATTCTAGCAACTTTCTAACTTTATAAGAACAATATTTAAAGTGTGTCCCTATTTGTTGGCCCTTGCCCCGATTTCTTGCACCACAAGGTTGAGAAGGATGATTATCATGGATCAGATGAAAACACTGACATAAAATGGAAAGGATGGGAGGAGGGGGTATGAGGTGACAGCTGGCAGGAGAAAATTTCATACAGATTTAAGGAAACACTACTTTGCAGGAAGGATGTTAGAACCCTGGAGTATATTAACGGAAGCCATCACAGTGTGTAGATCAGAGGTGTTCAAGAATTCCTGGGGCAGAGACAAGAGGATATAAGGGAGGAGAGGTTGCGTGGGAAAAGTTGTAACCCACCGAAAGACACAATAGACTATAGGTCTTCCCAGCATTTTCATATATGCATGTGAATCTTCTACTTATAGTATATCCTTTGTGAAAAAAATCCATCTGCCTCAAGACAGGTATCCACTGCCTTCCAATTAAGCTAGTTTTCTTCTGCATCTATTTCTGAAGGATTTTAGATATTGCTGAGTCCTTTAAATATTTGAACATTTCCACCATTTTATAATTTTTACTTAATTCCTTCTTACCAGGCCACACATTTTAACCTTCTATACTGCCAGTTCTGTTGGCGTAGAGAGATAAAGCCTTGACTATGACCCAGGTGACCTGGGTTCAATTAACAACTTTGGTGTCTGATGGAGATGGCATGGTTAGGATGGGTTTGTCTATCCTGGGAAGAGAGGTGGATTAGAAATCTCTGATACCATAGTCCCTCAGAGAGGGTGGTGGCAACACAAGGGACAGCACTGGAATGAGTGTTTGGCTACCAAACTGTGTACACAGTAGCACTCTTGCGGGTGCACTGCAGCATGTAATCTGGGGGGGGGGCATAGTGGTACCCCACAGTGACATAGTTCACAAAATCCCTCACCTATGGGAAAGGTTAGGGCCTGCAAGATATATGCTTTCATAGCCAGGATGCTAATAATGCAGTGACCATCCCCATGGCAGCCTGAATGATGGCCTCACACATGGTTGTTACCTCTATGCTGAGGATGTCCTATAAGAACAAACTTAACTCTGACCAGAAGAGGCTTAATGGTTAGCAAGCAGAGGGAAAACAGCATACAGAAAAAAGATATTTACATTATTAGCTATCTTTTCCTGATTATATAATCCTGTACACTGTTGAGACTAGTTCCACTGAAATATCTATCAACTTTTGTTACTGAAATGTAATGATATCCCTACTGTCACACACACATGCAAGCATGCACACGCACACACACTTCATTACACTTTTAAGTTGTTTGTTTTCCTCAAGGTAATTTAAGATGGCTAACCTGCATCTGTGGCACAGAGGAATGGAGCCCTGACTGTAACCCAGATGAACAGGGTTCGATTAGTAGCCTTGGCATTGAGGGAACTAGTCAGGGAGGGAGAGAAGTGGAAGAGCATAGCCTGTTTACCTCCCCTGGGGGAAGGATTTACATACTCAGGAGCATGCTGAGTGGTGGTAATTCCCTGGTGGAAACCAGGAAAACCACCCCTAGTGCTTTGGGGGAAGGAGGCCTGCCTGACAGTAAACCACCTTTCATGGAAGTGTGGGAGACACTCTCTTTGTTGCAGCCCTTTGGAAGTTCCCAACCTGGTGCTTACCTGGTGCATGTAGTGGCTAGGCCAGCATGTAAAATTCTCAAACCTCCACTGATGACTGTCTGAGTATCAGCCCCAACAGATCAGTCATCACCCTGGTGATGGGAGAATGAATGGGATGATTGACAGGGAGGGGGCTGATGATCAACAGACAGTGGGGGCAAAGAGAATAAAAGGTAATTTAAGATGGATACTCCCTATTGCTTGTAAAGAACTACTACTGCTGCTGTTTTTAATGCCTTCTTCTCCCCAGAGTGAACCTTCTCCTTCAAATGCAGCACTGTGTACTGCATCTGAGCTGTTGTACCTAAATCAGTACTTCATCCTCATCAAGTCACATGACATTTTTTTTCTGACCTATCATGCACGTCAGCACTGATGCAGACTGCTTTACCATTCCAAAAGCTGCTGTATGCTTGTCCTTCCAGGCTCCTTGCAATGTCATTTGTAAGGACATTAAAGAGAGACCAAACCTATCACTGAAGCTTACAGTACTCCACTAACAGCCATAAAACTGTGACAAGACCCAGTACAGAAACCTGCAGTATCTCACTAACAACTATTAAAGAGGGACTGCTCCCAATATAAAAGCCAGTAGTACCCCATTAGCAATCATTAAAGGTAGACTAATCCCAGTATTGATACCTGTAGTAAATGAATAACAATCTCTGAAAATGGACTGAGATATTAATTTCTACACCAACATTTGACAGAAGACCACACATTAACACCGAGGCCTGCAGTACATTATTAACAATGATAAATTTGGGACCAAAACCTGCAGTTCCCCGGTAACAACCAATAAGGCAGGATCAGAACAAGTGCTGAAGTCTACAGCACCACAGTAAAAACAACTAAAAAAAATGAAGCTTGTGAAACCCAAGTAACTGCAAATAAAGATAATCTGATCCCATCACCAACACTTGTGATACCCCACTACCATTAAAGGCAGACTGAGTCAAGAACAAAGCTTATGATACCTTTTAAATGACCATTAAAAAGGGACTGATCCCATCACTGACATTTGCATACCCGACTACCTACCATTAAAAGAGACTAAGCATATTACTGACACCTGTGATACCCCACTAACTAGCATTAAAGATGGACTGAACCCAGCTCTAACACCTGTGATAGCCCACTACATACCATTAAAAAGGACTGAGTACATCATCAATATCTGTGCTACCCCTCTAACTACTATTAAACAGGGACCAAACCCATCACTGACACCTAGGATACTTCATAAACTGCCATTAAGGCTGGACTGAGCTCAGCACTGACACCTGTGATTCCCCACTAACTGTCATTAAAGAGGGCTGATTTCATCACAGACACCTGTAATACTCAAGTTAATACCATTAAGGGGGGGGGGTGGGGGTGGGGGTGGCTGATCCCATCACTAACCTGTGATGACCCACTAACTACCATCAAAGAGGAAATGATTCCCATCACAGATACCTGTGTTACTCCATTAACTACCATGAAAGAGGTACTAATCTCAGCACTGAAGCCTGTTTAAAGAAGGATTGATCGCATCATCAGCACTTGTGATACTACACTAGCTACCATTAAAGAGGGACTGATCCTATCATGGACATCTGTCGCACCTCACTAACTACCATTTAAGAGGGACTGATCCCATCAGAGACGCCTCTGATACCCCACTACCACTAAAGAGAGACTGAATCCAGTACTGACCCCTGAAAAACCCTATTAACGTCCATTAAAGAGAGGCTAATCCCATCACAGACACCCGTGATACCCTCTAACTAATATTAAAGAGGGATTACTCCATCACAGACACCTGTAATACTCAAGCTAATACCCTTAAAAGGAACTGATTTCATCACTGACACCTGTGATACTCTAGAAACTACCATTAAAGATGGACTGAGACCAGCACTGATACCTGTGATACTCCACTAGCTACCATTAAAGAGGGACTGATCACAGCACCGAAGTCTGTGATACCCCATGTCTGACATAGCCCATGTGGTTAGAGTAGCAGGTGCCACTTCTGAATGCAAAACAGTTACCAGTGATGTAATACAGGGCTCCGTTTTGGTCCTTCTCTTATTTGGCATATATTTCAAAAACTTTCAGGCCAGCACTTCTGGCTTATGGTTAACTAAATTTGCAGATGACTGTAAATTGGATGCTATTCTAACTTCAACTGACTCACAATTGCTCCAATGCTGCTTAGACCATGTTAACAACTGATGCAAGGACAATGGTCTCAAATTAAATGTAAAAAATGTAGCATAGCTCACTTTGGTAAAGAAAACAGTTTCACTTACCATATAGGAGATGCACCCCTCGAATCAGACACTGTTGTAAGGGATCTAGGTACTCTTGTTGAGAATGCCTTATTTAACCATCAAGTCTCCACAACAGTTCAGAAAGAATTTTATCTGGTCTGTCTAATTTCCAAAGGTATCTCCACTTGATCCAAAAAGTCTTAATTTCTCTTTACTTGTATCTTATCAGAGCCATTGCTGAATAAAAAGCACCTTTTGGCACATATTTATCTAAACATATCACACAACTTGACTCCTGAGAGATTCATAACTAAAAAGATCCGTGGCCTCAAAAAATCTTACTTATCAGGAGAGACTGGAAGCCCTTTCTCTGTACTCAGTCTCTTACAGACTCCTTCATGGAAATCCATGCCTAGCCTTTCATGCTTTGAAAGATCCAACCCTATTTGGTGTATTCCTTCGCAGAATTAAAGGTACAGCAAATACTCTGTTAATGGGACTAAACCTTTCTCAGCAGATAAATAAGACAAGTTATGATAGATTCATACCCCAGTGTATCCCTCACCTCTGTAACAGACTTTCACTATATATCAAGCAGAGTAGCACCCTTGCCACCTTCAAGGTAAACCTAGATAACTGGACGGGAAGACTCAAATTCTGTTCTGATCTATCTTGTCTTGCCCTCCTTGAGGCTAGAGGGAAATTTTGAACACAGTTTTTTGGTTAGGCTTGAAATGGTCTGCAGGCCGATTGCCTAGAACTTACCTATGAATCTAAACATTAAAGAGGGATTGATCTCATTACTAACATCTGTAAAACTCCACTAATAATCTTTAAAGAGGGACTGATCCCATCACCAATGTCTATGATACCCCAACAGCTGCCATTACAGAGGGACTGTGTGTAAGACTGAAGGCTGTGTTATCCCAATAGCTACCATTAAAGAGGGATTGAGCACAGCACTGACACCTGTAAAACCCCAATAACAGCCATTAAACAGGTAGTAATCCCATCACTGACACCTGTGATACCCAACTACTATTAAAGAGGCATTGATTCCATTACTGACACCTGTGATACCCCACTAACTATCATTAAAGAAGAACTGAGCTATGTGAAATCCCACTGACAGACATTAAAAAGGGACTGAACCCATCACCAGAACCTGGGATACCTCATTAATTAGAAGTTATGTACCTACTATAACGTTCCATGTTAGTTGTCTTCTCTCACCTTCTTTCTTGCTGGATGGGTTCGGAGCCGATCCTCGGCTCCGACTCGGCACTTGCTAAGCTCGAGAGTCACTTTTACCAGCTCGAGCCAGCCCCATATCCCATAATGCAAGGCGGTAATTACCCAGATCTCGTTTGGTACCTAGAGGGAGACCTACCTAGCATAACAAACTTTCCACTAAGGAAAGAAGAGAATAAGCCTAAAAAGGTTGTAAGGGGAACCAGATAACTAAACTAGAACTAACTGGTGCCCAAAGAAATAAAATCTTCCAGAGCCGAGGGAGATCAAGGTCTGTCCAGGCAAGGGGGCAGGAGGGAGGGTCGCAAGAAAGAAGGCGAGAGAAGACAACTAACATGGAACGTTATGGTAGGTACATAACTTCTAAATGTTAAGTTGTCAATCTCACCTTCATTCTTGCTGGATGGGACCGCATCCCTAGCACCTCTATCCTGGGTGGCTCAATGGAACAGACTCTTGAGAACCGTGGAACCAAAACTGGCTCTATCCCTGGAGGCCAAATCCAATTTGTAATGAGAAACAAAGGTATGAGGAGTGGCCCAAGTGGCTGCTGCACAAATAGTATCTAAGGGTAGCCTAGCCTGAAAGGCTGTAGAAGTGGCTAAGCCTCTAGTGGAATGTGCCTTTGGTTTTGAGCACAGCTGTTTGCCCCTAAGTTGATAAATTTCGGAAATGGTGGAAGATAGCCATCTAGACAAGGTCACTTTGGAAACAGGGAGGCCTTTTTTATTTTCAGCATAAGAAAGAAAGAGCTGATCAGACTTTCTGAATTGTTTTGTTCTGTCCAAATAATATCTGAGTTGGCGGTGAACATCAAGATAATGTCATTTTTGTTCCGATCTGTTGGAGTAATTAGGAAAAAATACAGGGAGATCAATAGATTGGTTTAAATTTGTTTTTGAAGCAACCTTGGGCAAAAAGGATGGATTAGTTCTCAAGGATACTCTGTCCTTGTGGAAGACCAAATATGGGGGACGAACAGAGAGGGCATGAAGTTCTGACACTCTCCTAGCCGAGGTAATAGTGACAAGGAAGAGTGTCTTCCACGAAAGAAACTTTAGTGAGCATGAAGCAGCTGGCTCAAAGGGAGGAAGAATTAAGGATGTCAGCACTAGATTCAGGTCCCATTGAGGAGGAGGACTCCTGACAGGAGGTTTGAAGAGAAAGACTCCTTTCAGAAAAGCTCTACAAAGCTTGTGGGACATAATGTTGTGATCTGCAAACCCGACATGAAAGTTCGAGATCGCAGCCAACTGAACTTTGACTGTGGAAGATGAAGAACCCGAGTGAAAGATTTCCGCTAGAAAATCCAAAACTGCATGAACAGGGGCAGTGAAGGGATCTATGTTCCTTGATTTCGCCCAAAGGGAGAAGCGTTTCCACTTGCTAGTGTAAATCCTCCTAGTAGAGGATTTAAGGGAAGCCACTATGATATCCCTAACAGGGTTAGAGATCATAGGAAGCCTGGCTAAGGAAGGAAGTGGAGCAACCAAGCTGTGAGGTTGAGAGAAGGAATGGACCGATGCAGCTGACCCGATTGGTGGATCAGAAGATCTGGCACTGGGTCCAGATGCCACGGCTGCACCAAAAGGTGACGATGGAGGAACAGAAACCAAATTTATCGAGGCCAATACGGGGCAATGAGAATCATTTTGGCTCTCAAAACGGTAGCTTTCTGGAGTACCTGTGGTATCAATGGAAAGGGAGGAAAGGCATAAAGAAATCCCTGGGGCCAATCTTGGGTAAGAGCGTCTCTGGGGGGATGGCCCGGAAGTGGGAAGAGAGAGAAGAAGGCTGGGCATTTGCTGTTTTGGGGAGTAGCAAAAAGATCGCAGCATGGGCGGCCCCACTTCTGAAAAATCTCCTCCACTATAGATTGTTTGAGAGACCACTCGTGAGGCATGAGTATAGCTCTGCTCAATCTGTCCGCTAAAATGTTGGTTTTCCCAGGGATATGCATTGCTACCAGAAACCGATGAGAGGAGATCGCCCATTGCCAAAGTCTGAGAGCCTCTCGACACAAGGGGTAGGACTTGGTTCCACCCTGCTTGTTGATGTACCACACTACAGACATGTTGTCCGTGTGAACTGCAATTGTTGCCAAGGGAAGAAAGTCGTTGAGGGCTTGCAACGATAAAAGCACTGCTCTCATCTCTAGGACATTTATGTGCAGGTGGTATTCGAACGGTTGCCACGTCCCATGAACCATCCTGCCCTGATAATGACCCCCCCACCCGATCAGGGAGGCGTCCATAGTGACTGTGGCTACCGGGGCCGGGGAAACAAAGGGTCTGCCCTGATGAACCTGGGGAGAAGAAATCCACCAGGATAGGTGGTTTTTGCAAGTTTGTGTCACCAGAATTTGGTGACGCATGGGAAGTTGTTGGTAGGACCATTGGGTGAACAACATCCATTGAAGGAGACGCATGTAAAAGCAGGCCAAAGGAAGAAGAGTAATGGCAGCTGCCATGAGGCCCAATACTTTTAGGACCAGTCTGGCTTGCACCTTTTTGCTGGCAAGGATGATCCGCACATGGTTTTGGATATCTAGGATTCTCTGGCTTGTGAGGTTTGCTGACATCCGAACAGTGTCTAAATTTGCACCTATAAAAGTAATAGACTGGCAGGGCAATAAGGAGGATTTTTCGTAGTTGATCGAAATTCCTAATTGAGTGCAGAGATTTAGGGTGTAATCCCTGGCTTGGAGAAGTTGATGCCTGGTGGTGGCTGAGAGGAGCCAGTCGTCGAGATATGGAAACACCTGGAATCCTTGACGTCTCAGGTGAGCCGTGACCACTGCCATGCATTTGGTGAACACTCTGGGGGCTGTAGTGAGACCAAAGGGCAGGGCTCTGAATTGAAAATGACTGGACCCCAGCCGAAAGCGGAGAAAACTTCTGGAGCGTCTGTGGATTTTTATGTGATAGTACGCATCCTGAAGGTCTATTGAGCACATCCAGTTGTCTTTGCCCAAGAAGGGCAAAATCGATTGAAGTGTGACCATCCAAAATCTTGTCTTTTTCACAGACTTGTTGAGTCTGCTGAGGTCCAATATTGGTCTCCAATCTCCCATCTTTTTGGGAACCAAAAAGAACCTTGAGTAGATTCCGGGCTCTGAATGGTCTGTTGGAACTGGCTGAATGGCCCTTTTGCGTAGAAGCTTTGATACTTCTAATTTTGCAATTTCCCTTAGACCGGGTGGAACATCTGGAAGGGAATTTTTGTGAGTGAAGGGACTTTCCTCGAAAGGAATCTTGTAACCCTCGGATATGATCGACTGTACCCATTTGTCTTGAGAAAGGGAAAGCCAGGCTTCTGGGTACAGCGATAATCTTCCCCCGACTGTCTCCAAGGATGGACAGTCGGGCAACACCTCAGGGATGCTGGAAGGGCTTGTCAGAGAGAGGCTCTCTGCTTCCCTGGTTTTGCGGACCCCCTCTGCCCCTAGGGCGGCATCTGTTATTATTACCCCCTCTGCCTCTATGGGTAAACTGACCACGTGTGTTTGGCGTGACTCCCTGAGATTTACGGAACCACATCTTTCCGCCCTTCTGTCCTTTAGGATAAGGCCTAGATGGGGTGGAAAAACGGACTCCTACGGCAGAAAGAGTCTTGCCGTCTTGCTCACACCTGGTCAACGTATCCTTCACCTGAGGACCAAACAATGTTGATCCATCGAAGGGAGAGTTTGTGAAGGACGCCTTAAAGGGATCTGCAAAATTACAGAGCCGCATCCAGGACTGACGTCTAAGAGCCACTCCTGTCCCTGCAGCTCTACTCGCTCCATCTGCTGCATACGAAATCAGCCGCATGGAGGAGTTGGCTATGGAGTTAAGCATTCCTAGCTGAGAGGCAATCTTGTCCTGAGCCCCTGCAGCTGTAGGATACTGTACTACTTCACCTAATTCTTTAAGGATGTCCCTTTGAAGTCTGGTGAAGTGACATAAATAATTCAGCGAACGCATGGCAAAGATCGCTGAGGAAAACATCCGCTTACCATACCTGTCCATGGTCCTAGAATCCTTGTTAGGAGGATGGACTGGTACGGAAGGATCTGCAAGTTCCTTCTTGGTGGCGGCCACCACCACCATGGCATCAACAGGGACACCTTTTGTAAGAAATTGTTTCTCGGAAGGGGCTGTAATAAATTTAGAAGGCCTCCTGGGAACTGGTTCTCTGAATCAGGAGATGCCCACGCCTTCCGAGCTATCACCTCCATGAGGGGGTCGAAAGGCGGAGACACCCAGGAGGTGGAGGGTTGAGATCCGAACGCCTCTAGGTATACCGACTCATCCTCGGGGGGATTAATGGAGGGCCAGTTTCCCCTCTGTTTTAGGAGTTCTAGGATGTCTGAAAAAGAGACATCCTCAGAGGGGGATCTTGGGGACCCCTCCGACTCATCTAAGTCGGTATCTGAAGTAGTAGACTCAAGGGAGTCTAGGTGCTTCCTCTTACAGGTCCTCTTATGCGGAGGATCTCCTGACGGATCAGTGAGTGACAGATAGCACAGGAGTCCTGCAGGTGGAGAGGTCCCAGGCAGTAGATACAAGAAGTGTGACCGTCTGTCAGAGACATCTTCTGACAGCACGAGTCACACTTCTTGAAGCCTGAGACCCTCTGTTCCTTGGACATAGTGAGTACACACACACACCCAACTCACACAGTCCTAGACTCAGAAAATTTTAACTTAAAAGGGGAAAATATAAACCCACACACACACCCTGACAGGAAGGGATGGGAAGGGAATGAAGGCCCGACTAAATAAAAACAAGTAGGGAAACAGTAAAACTAGACTAGCGACCCTACAATTACCTAAAAATGACAACTATACTAATATATAAGAGAAAAATTAGGAATGGGGTGTCTATATATATATATTTATATTCAGTGGTTAAAAAAAAAAAAATATATATATATATATATATATATATATATACACACACACACACACACACACACACACACACACACACACACAGACATACATGATGCTTTTTTACAATATTATACTGGAAGTGAAAGTTTTTAGAATTAGTTTAAAAGGAGATTTAATCAAATACGGTGTTTTTGATGTTATTGACTAATTCTGCACCATTAAGCAACATTTTCACTTTGCTTCTTATACAGTTCTGCAGTGAGATTTCTAAGTGACATTCACATATGACCTTCTGCCTGCTGGACTTACTACATGTTGCCCAACTAATTATGGTTAATCTTCTCTTGGTGTTTGTAAACTGGCAGAGACAGATGCTACTATTGGAAAGTGATTAGCAGATCCAGACCTGTCACCCACAAACTGCTGCCTTTTTCTATGGTATAAATGGATACAACATGTACAGCTGTGGGGAGCTGGAATATATATGTGTGCAAATATGTTTCACTCTTCTACATTTTAGATGTAAACGTGCAGCAGTGTGAAAGATGGACTGCTGCTTTTTAACCTTACTATGACTGTGCATTGGCTTTGTTTTATGTTTGCGAGGTTCCTAGCAATACAATGACTGAAAAACACACTACATAAGGAATAACAGGTTAGAATGAAGTACTGAGTCACTCCTTAGTTTGATCCTCCACACTGACTAGGATTTTCATTTATACAGGAAATACATTTTTCAGTTATTTCTATATAAACAGCCAGTGCCATTCACAAATTGTTTTCTGTCTGTTCCTAAACCATTGATAAGACTAAAAGATGAGTACCGCATCCATATTTGAACCCTCCTCTCCATTCAAGTACACATTGAAAAAGTAAGGATGGTACAGAGCAGATCAATAAAAATGCTGATAGAAAAGAAATGGGAAGATGAAGTTGGTCTGCACTAGCATAGAGGCTAGCTACTTGTTTACAACTATGGTGACTCTTATGCAGAAACAACCCTACATCACCAAAACAGTCTATATGAAATGGATGGGATAAAATGGCAGGTGGTTTGTTCTGTGTTGGGTTGGGGAACTTGGGGACTCGTACACATGCATGTATGGAACCTAATATGATGGGATACTATGCATTAGAGAAGATGGCATGAATAATAATAATAAGATATCACATGTGGAAGTGAATGAGATGTGTATTACAGATCATTGTTCATTGCATCACTTAGTTTACAGAAGCTGACCAGCAACCTCTAAAGTACATCTTCTATCTGCTGTTGTTCTCCCCTCCACAACACACACATACAAACAAACAAATGCAAATGCACACAAAAACACTGCCTAGAGCCCTGCTCAACTAGCCTTTAAAGCTAATAATCAAAGGCTTAATTTCTGAGAAATCAGAGGGTCTCAAGGGTCCACCTAGTAAAGGTGTGACATACAGGATTAGCTCACTGGGCGCTAGAGAAACTGTTCACTGTGTGTTGGTGTGATAGAGCTGAAAAGCCTGACAGTCTTTGGGAGGTTGGAAAAAAATGGCTGCATAAATAAAAAGATGGAACACATGACAAAACATTCAAATATTTTACAACATGATCTACCAGATTTAAAGATGTTAAGGAATGATGGGACAAAGGAGACCAGTGTGTGGGTGAACTTTTACTTTAATTTAGTGAAATAGTTTTCCAATAGCAGTTAAGAAATACTAGTTTAAAGAAGCCACTGAAAATGGAAGGGGATTAAGTTGCATTCCATCCCAACAAGTAAGGCACTATGTTAAGTTGTCTATCTCGCCTTCATTCTTGCTGGATGGGTTCGGAGCCGACCTCGGCTCCGACTCGGCCACTCTAAAGCTCGAGAGTTGGTTCCACCGGCTCGAGGCTCCCCTTATATCCCACAATGCTAGGCGAGAGTTACCTCAGATCTCGTTTGCCGCTACAGCTTCGAGGTTGGTTGCTTCTACCGGTTCCTGGTGAGTTTTAGCTTTTTCTATTAAAAGTTACTCTTTTTACCCCTTTTTTAGTTTAATTCTTCTTGAATTAGTGTAGTTCATAGAACTTTATCCCTGACCCTAATTTTTCCCGTTTCTTGTTTAAAAGAACCTTTGGTTCTTCCCTTGGGCCTTAGGCCTTCTCTTCCCTAAGGGAGTGTTTGTGTAGTTTACTATAATTTGATACAGTTTGTTGTACTTTATTTTTAGTATCATTACAAAAATTGTTATATTTTCTGACAGGGTATAACTGGTGTGTTTGAGTGTGTGTTTGTGTTCACCAGTTAGGCTATGTCAAAAGAAGCAAAGGTCTCCGGATTCAAGAAGTGTGATGCGTGCTGACAGAAAATGTCTCTGACAGACGCTCACACTTCTTGTGTCTATTGTCTGGGGCCTTTGCACCTGCAGGACTCCTGTGCTGTTTGCCATGGCTTCAGCCCCAGGGTCCTGCAGGAAAGAAAAAACAAGCTAATTCTGAGAGGCTTGTTGAAGCCTGAGGATTCCCTGCCTGTCTCAACAGGGAAGCCCTCTAAGGCATCGAGGTCTTGACTCCGGCTTCTGAGCCGAGACCTCAGGTTGTTCAACCTTTGCCTTTATCGGCTCGGCTGGAGCCGATAAGGCTCAGTCCACAGTTTCTGTGGCTTCGGCTCCGGCCGGAGCCGAGGTTATCGAGGTACCGTGTCGGCTCCGACAAGATCTTGAGCCGACAACCAGAAAGAGGTCTAGGTCACCTTCTCTTGGCTCCGTTCATTCGGCTCCAGGTTCTCCCCTGCTGTCTGAACGGAGCCAAAGGTCTCATTCCTCTAGGTCATCGAGGCTTTCCGATCATGACCTTCAGAGGGTGGTGAGTCGACTACTCAAGTCCGAGGCACTAGCCCAGATGCTTCAGAGCCCGACTCATCAGTCGGTGCCTGCCCCGTCCATCAACTCTTTCCTCCTTCGACTCTTTTGAGTTCGGGCCGGGTCGTCGGAACCGAGACTGTGGTCACCTCGGAGCCGAGACAATTGTCTTCGGCTCCGTCGTTGGCTCCGTTTTCTTCCGTGGAGGAATCTCGGCGCCGGACTTCCCTCGTCGGCTCGAGGGGTGAGTGGCATCGGACCCTTGTCCGACCCTCTCCCTCTCGGTGCTTCGCGCTGGTGAGTTCGGCTCCGACATCGGCCTCGGAGCCATCACTGTCGGTGCCGAGGGGGTCCTTAGCTCCTCGGAGCGGGACCTCTGGCTCTGCCTGACAGGGGTGCTTCGAGGTCATGCAGAGTGTGTTAGAGCCTGGCTCTACTCCACAGTCGGCTCCGTCAGCCCCTCCCTCTATGCTGCCTCAGGGTAAGTCGACTCACTCCCTCATCCCGGACCGCAGAGAGCCAGCTCCTCAGGAGCCCCTTTGGGATTTCATCCTCTTCCGAGGCCTCTCCTGATTTGGCAGAAGAGCCCCTCGGAAGAGGAAGTGCAAGAGGAAGCACATTGACTCACCTGAGTCTATCACGTCGGACACAGATCTGGATGATTCTGAGGGTTCCCCGTTCCCCTTCTGAAGATGTCTCATTTGCAGACATTCTGGAGATCCTTAAACAGAGGGAAATTGGCCAGCCCTCAACCCTTCAGAGGACGAATCTGTGTATCTTGAGGCGTTTGGCTCTCGTCCTTCCACCTCCTGGGTGTCCCCCCCCCTCGACCCCCTCATGCAGGTGGTTGCTAAGAAGGCATGGACGGCTCCTGATTCAGTGGACCCCACTCCCAGGAGACCCTCCAAATTCATCACAGCTCCATCAGACAAGCAATTTTATCAAAAGGAGTTTCTGTGGATGCTATGGTGGTAGCTGCCGCCACAAAGAAGGAATTGGCTGATCCTTCAGTGCCTGTCCATCCACCTAACAAGGAATCTAGGTCCATGGATAGGTACGGGAAGCGGATGTTCTCCTCAGCGACTTTTACCATGCGTTCGCTGAATTACCTGTGCCATTTCACTCGTCTTCAAAGGGACTTGGTCAAGGAAGCGAGTGAGATGTTGAAGGACCCTACAGCTGCGGGGTTCCAAGAGAAAATGAACACGCAGCTGGCTATCCTTAATTCCATTTCCAACTCCTCCATGCGCCTCCTCTCTTATGCGGCCGATGGAGCGAGCAGAGCCGCAGGAACAGGGGTAGCCTTACGTAGGCACGCCTGGATGCGGCTATGCAACTTTGCGGAAACCTTTCAAGACGTCTTTCACGAACTCCCCTTTTGATGGATCATCTCTCTTTGGTCCTCAAGTGAAAGATACCCTGACTAGGTGCGAGACTGATGGCAAGACCCTTTCTGCCGTCGGAGTCCGTTTTTCTACTCCTTCTAGGCCTTACCCCAAAGGCCAGAAGGGTGGAAAGATGTGGTTCCGTAAACAATCTCAAGGGACTTCGCCTGACGCACAGAGTCGTTTTCCTACCAGAGGCAGAGGTGGGAATAACAATGGTAGACGTCGCCCTAGGGGCAGGGGGGGTCCGCAGAACCAGGGCAATCGGGAAGCCTTTCCTGACAAGCCCTTTCAGCATCCCTGAGGTGTTGCCCGGCTGCCCATCTTCGGAGGCAGTCGGGGGAAGATTGTCACTGTACCCAGAAGCCTGGCTATCCTTGACACAAGACAAATGGGTACAGTCCATCATTTCCGAAGGTTATTCTATCCCCTTTCTTCGTTTTCCAAATCAGTCAAAAAAATCCCTTCCAGATGTTCCACCCGCTCAAAGGGATATAGCAGCTTTGGAAATTTCAAAACTGCTTGCAAAAAGAGCTATTCAGCCAGTGTCAGCAGACCAACAAGGATCCGGAATCTACTCAAGGTTCTTTTTAGTTCCAAAGAAAACAGGGGACTGGAGACCAATTTTGGATCTCAGTATCTTGAACAGATCGGTCAAGAAAACAAGATTTCGGATGGTCACGCTGCAATCCATTCTTCCCCTATTGGGAAAAGGAAACTGGATGTGCTCTATAGACCTTCAGGACGCGTACTATCACATAAAAATGAACAGGCGCTCCAGAAGATTCCTCCACTTCAGGCTGGGAACCAGTCATTTTCAATTCAGGGCCCTGCCTTTTGGTCTCACCACTGCCCCCCGGGTGTTTACCAAATGCATGGCAGTGGTAGCTTCTCACCTGAGGCGACAAGGATTCCAGGTGTTTCCATATTTGGACGACTGGCTCCTCACAGCTCCCACCAAGCATCTCCTTCTGATGGCCAGAGATTACACTTTTCGCGTCTGTCAAAAACTGGGTATCTCAATAAATTGCGAAAAGTCTGTTTTGTCGCCTTGTCGTACTATTACCTACATAGGCGCAAATTTAGATACTGTAAACATGTCTGCAACACTAACGAACCAAAGGATATCAGACATTCAAAATTGGTGTCACTACTTCTCAACAACAACAGAGCCAAAGCCAGGTTAGTTCTAAAGGTGTTGGGAATCATGGCAGCGCCATACCTCTCCTCCCATTGGCCAGATACCACATGCGGATCCTTCAGTGGATGCTTTTTTCTCAATGGTCATACCAGGAACTTCCAATGTCTCACACCATTATGATCACGCAAGCGTGCAAAAAGCATCTCATGTGGTGGATGTCTTCCCCCCAGCTCCTGTTGGGGAGACCATTTGTTCCACCTCCTCCGGTTGCTACTCTGACAACGGATGCCTCCCTGATCGGGTGGGGGCATTATCAGGGCAGGACAGTCCAGGGCACATGGCAACCAAACGAATGCCACTTGCACATAAATGTTCTGGAGATGAGAGCAGTGCTTTTAGCGTTGCAAGCCCTTCAAGACTCTCTTCCCTTGGGAGCGATTGCAATCCAGACAGACAATATGTCTGTAGTGTGGTACATCAACAAACAAGGCGGAACCAGATCATACCCCCTGTGTCGAGAAGCACTCAGACTGTGGCAATGGGCGATTTCTTCTCAGCGTTTTCTGATAGCAACGCACATCCCGGAAGTCCAATCACATTGCGGACAAGTTGAGCAGAGCTATTCTCATGCCTCACGAGTGGTCTCTGAAAGACTCTGTAGTGAGAGAGATATTTCTCAAGTGGGGTCAGCCTTGCTGCGATCTTTTTGCTACTCCCCAAAACAGCAAGTGCAGAGAATACTTCACTCTATTCCCTTTACCAGGCCAACCCAGCAGGGACGCTAGTCCAAGTTTGGCCCCGGGGACTTCTGTATGCATTTCCTCCTTTTCCACTGATCTCTCAAGTAATACAGAAAGCTATCGCTCAGAAGGCCTCATTGATCCTCATTGCTCCTTACTGGCCTCGACAAGTGTGGTTCCCCTTTCTACATCGATTTCTTTTGGAGCGACCGTGGAATCTGGACCTAGTTCCAGATCTTTTGATCCATCAGTCGGGTCAGTTTCATCGCTCCCTCCCCTCTCTGAACCTCACTGCTTGGTTCCTCCACTTCCAACAGTAGCCAGGCTTCCTCAATTATCTCACTCTGTTAGAGATATTTTGATAGCTTCCCATAAATCTTCCACTCGAAAGATTTATTTGAGTAAGTGGAAACGCTTCTCATATTGGGCACAAGGAAAGGACATAGATCCTTTCACCGCTTCCATCCAACTAGTCCTTGATTTTCTTGCTGAACTCTTCCATGCAGGTTCATCTCCATCTACTCTTAAGGTTCAATTGGCGGCTATTTCTAATTTCCATGTGGGTATTTCTGAATCTGCCCTAATGTCCCACAAACTCTGCAAAGCCTTTTTGAAAGGAGTTTTTCTTCTCAGACCTCCTGTCAGAAATCCTCCTTCTCCTTGGGACCTAAATTTAGTTCTTGCTTCTTTGATTCTTTCCCCTTTCGAACCTGCAGCTTCATGTTCCTTAAAGCTATTATCATGGAAAACTCTCTTTCTGGTGGCTATCACATCAGCTAGAAGAATTTCAGAACTTCAAGCACTCAGTTGTCGTTCTCCTTACCTTGTGTTCCATAAGGACAGAGTTTCCTTACAAACTAACCCGTCCTTTTTGCCTAAGGTGGTTTCAACATCAAATCTAAACCAATGCATTGACCTCCCTGTCTTTTTCCCAGAGTATTCAAATAGGTCTGAACAAAAATTACACTACCTGGATGTTCATCGTCAATTAAGGTACTACTTGGACAGGGCGAAACTATTCAGAAAATCTGATCAGCTGTTTGTCTCCTATGCGGAAAGCAGAAAGGGACTTCCAGTTTCAAAGGTATCTTTATCCAGATGGCTCACATCTCTGATTACCCTTGTTTATGAAATTAGACACCAAGAACTGCCTAATAAACCTAAAGCCCATTCCACCAGAGCTTTGGCTACTTCTCTAGCCTTCCAAGACAGACTGCCTATTGACACCATTTGTGCAGCGGCTACTTGGGCTACTCCTCACACTTTTATTTCCCATTATAAGTTGGATTTAGCTTCTAGGCATAGAGCTAATTTTGGTTCCACTGTTCTCAGGAGTCTGTTCCGTTAGGCCACCCGGGACAAGGTGCTAGGGGCCGGTCCCATCCAGCAAGAATGAAGGCGAGATAGACAACTTAACATATAGAAGTTATGTTCTTACCATAACGTTCCATGTTAGTTGTCTTCTTCTCGCCTTCTTCTTCCCATCCTCCTTCCCCCTGGCCTGGACAGACCTAGAGGAGTTGTGATCATGACCTCTCTTTCTACCACCTCTTTCTTAGTCATATGCTATTATGCATATTTCTTGTTTCAGGATATAGGTCACCCCTTTTTCTTCCTGCTGTTAGAGGTGGATTCTGTTTCACTGTTATACTGTTTTTGATATAAGCTGGGTTAGCTTACAAACGAGATCTGAGGTAACTCTCGCCTAGCATTGTGGGATATAAGGGGAGCCTCGAGCCGGTGGAACCAACTCTCGAGCTTTAGAGTGGCCGAGTCGGAGCCGAGATCGGCTCCGAACCCATCCAGCAAGAAGAAGGCGAGAAGAAGACAACTAACATGGAACGTTATGGTAAGAACATAACTTCTATGTTCTGTCCATCATAGTGTGAAGACTGACAATACCATTTCAGACGGTCATAGTTTGAAGAATTATAAGCAAATGATACCTGTTCCACTACTGTTGTCATTCCTTGTATGGTGACAGACTGTGACTCTATGGGTGCAATCTGCTGTGCAGTCTGTTCACAAAGTGGAATTATGAAATGGCTTCAACTGAATATTTTATTCTAGGTGCCTCTTTACTTTCATGCTGTCATTACAACTTACCCCAAAAGGCCACAAAATGGGGTCAGAGCTGGTGATGTAACTGTTGCTGGGGTTCTGAGAATGTGACTGCATTTTCATAGAGGAAGTGTTCATACTGGAGTATAAACAACAAAGATGTTCACCTAAGTGACCCTTCCAGAAGGAAATGTGGTGTTAGATGCTTTCACCACCATTCAGAGTAGAACTTCATAAGAAAAGAGGGCAAACAAGCAGTGTATGATGCCATGATTAACACATTTCCACTGGATAACAGCAGAGTGCACCATTCAGACAGATTGGAGAGCACTGATAATGATTCACTTCAAGCATAAATAGTGTGTGGTCTAATGTTTGTGCGTGCGTGCGTGCGAGAGAGCATGCATGTGCATATAGTTGTAGGTATATACAGATGTAGTCTATGTAACACTTCTGTGCTTCTGTTTTAGGCTCATAAGAAACCATGCTCTTGAGAAACAAAGCCTCATCATGAGTGGAAGTCAGTTTATTAAGATATTTTTTGGTCTGCTGAAAACATTCCCCTTGGAGGATGAAGCAGCTAAAAAGGCAGTGATAAGAACTTACATGGAAGAGGTAATATCTGCTTACCCAATGCTATAATTAATAGGTTGATTGATTATTGATGACTGAAAGTGTTTAATGTGACCACTTACATAGTACTAAAATGAATATGTTTTACTGATCAGTGATGACTGAGATTGTTTAATATGACTGTTTACCCAGTCCTAGAATGAATAGGTTTATTCATTAATGATGGGTGAAAGTGTCTGATATGGCAGAACAGTTACATGATGGGGGTGTTTTCCAATGTGTTAATAAAGAAGTGTGGAGAAGTTGCTGTGAGATGCAGAGAGAATGACAGTTTTCCAGACTAACCTATAAAAATCTTTAAAGGGTCTGCAGCAGAGAAGAGTGATGCATTTGTAGGAATCCTAGTTTTGAGGAAAAAGGTATTGTAGCTGGAAATGATGTCTGTATCCTGTTGTCACATTACTGGTGCTGTAAGCCTCTAATAAGATAAATTTATATACCAGGGCCATATGCAGAGAAGTTTGTGTGCTCCACAAGGAGGACTTTGGTTCACATGCAGCACATGATGGAGAGGGCCTTACCTAGATGTCAGGTTACAAATGAACCTTTTCAATGTGCCCATAAAACTAGAACAAGACATTATCCATTAGTCTGTGTGTTGTATCCATATTATTATTAGTAGTATATTTATTTAATTAACATTTTGTTAGCATCTAAGACACAGAAAACCACATGGCAGGCTTAAGCAAAGAGGGACAAATAGAACTGGCTCAGTGAGTTTACTTCAGGGGCTATATCTTGGCATTAGTTTTGTAAGGGACCTTTCTAAAGCGAATGACACATATGATCACCAGAAAAAAGTGAAAGGATTCAGTCACTTTTTGTGAGGAGTACTCCCAAACATACCACTCAACCTCTTAGAGCAAGAAGTCTTGACAAAGCCATCAATAATAAGGGTTGGACTATTTTAAATATTGCTTTTAAAAACTTAAAAAGTTAAGAGAATGGTCTTCCAGTAACATAAATTTTCTGAAGGTTATGAAGTCTGCAGCTCAAATGTCTGACATTATTTTCTGGCTTCAATCTTCAGTGATGTGCCAGATAACAATTTTATGAAAAACACAAAAATATGAGGCAAAAATCTGTACAGGTGAGAGGTATGCTCCCAAAGATAAGAACAACGCAGTCACAGTCCCTGCAAGGCAGCTTCTTTCTGCTCTGCTGTTGAGCTTAACCTGCAGATCTGGAGAGTTATGCCTTTCGTCCAGCACTGGATCCCAAGTTCCCTGTGTCTGGTAACATGTAGAAACACCAGTAAGTGATGCAGTCCCTGGTTGCTCTGTGGGACTATATATGGTGTGTTCATTGTTGCCAGGTATGGTACTTGCCTCCATGACATTAGCAGGACCATGTCTGTGTATAACACAGACAAATCTAATGCATTACCTTGGAGATAAATGTTCCTCATTTGTAAGTATTTCTTCGGAATGCCTACCTTGGAGAAAAATAGCACTAGTTCTCTGTTTACTGCCTTATCATTTGGGTTCTCATAGGGATAATACTTCAGGAAATTCAGTGTCATTGTCAATAATCACTAGACTATATTGGTAACCATTTCTAGACTTCACTAGTGGATCTACAAGATCCATGGCTATCTGCTCAAATGGAACTACATTAATAGGTTTAGTATCAGTGGATTACTGAACCAAGAATATGGTGCCATCTTTTGGCATTCTGGGATGACAGCAGGCTTATAAAATATATCTAACATTATAGCTTTTGTTTTTCAAACCCTATTTTTTTAAGCATGTATCTGTGCCACTTTCATCACAAATGTTCTGAAAAGATTTTAGAACTAACAGTTCATGAAGTATACATAGCACATACTGTAATGATGTGAGGTATTGCTAGCTATGCCAGGAGAAGTAGGACAGTGGATGTGTAACATATGCCAGCATAGCTAGCTGGAGTTTTGTAAAGAATGATATGTCATTTGTATATTAAGCTTGTTTGTACAGCTGCTTGTGTTGAAAAATGTATTTGTAAAGCTGCTTGTGTTAAAAGTGTACCAACAATGGGTCCTGCTGGACAGAAAAGAAATACACCTGTATGTCAGACTGTATTGTAACTGCTGAAATGAATACATTGTAACAGATGATACTGCAAGAGAAGAGGTTAATCTCAGTCCAGATAACTTCAAAAAATAGTCTGAAATTAAATTACTTGCATTAGGCCATAAAGATTGTATCTTACAGTTCTGACTGCAGCCAGAGGCAAGATGTCTGCGAAAACCAGGACTAGGAATCCTACTGTACCGTCCTTAGGGGTAAACTAACTGCTACCCTGGAAGGGTGGAAGTTTTGAAATGGTTTTATAGCTTCCAGATGTTATAACAGATCTTAGCAAAGCTCTATCTGTGTGCATGGTAACACATTTGTGCAAGATTCTGGTTCAGTTTATGGTAAAGGGAAGAAGTGTGGGAACCAAAAGTCAGATGACCAGATGTATGCGATGTCATTCTGTAATCCAGCATCCTAGATGAGACAGATGTCTCATTGCAGTCTGTTTTTGAAACCTGACAAAGAAGGAAGATCACTCTCCTACTTCATCTTGCCTTGATCAGTGAAGAAAGTATAGTGAGATTTTTTTAAGTATCATTTTTCTGTAGCTGTGTGAATCTATCCATCTGTGTTATTTTTAATATTTCCTGCGATTGAAACTCTGGTGTTTATTGTAAATAAGTATTTAGTATTTTCATGTTCTTTTATTATTTATTATTAAATGTATCTAAATTTTTCATTGTGGCTGGTATTTTAGAGAATCGTTTAACCTTTGAGAGCATTTATATTTATTTAGTGACACTGTGGCCACTCCTGAAAGCCTTGCTGCTTTGGTCAAACACTACAATTTGTATTAGTATTAATTTTACTCAGTATAATTGGGTACCCTTGCAAGATTCTTAGAGCATCTGGCTGGTGGCAGTGTAACTACTTGATAGGCTGGGCAAAGGGTAGCAGAGCGAGTAAATCTGTCAGCCTTTCCCAGGTGTGTGTGTGTGTGTGTGTGTGTCTGTGAAAATCAAATCCCAGAGTGTCTGTGTCAGCTCCTTAGAGCAGGGACACAGAGCACTGGTTACACAGAGAGGGTGGTGGAGGACTTGGCTTGGAACACTCGGCTGAGCATTTAACTCTACAGCTGTGCCAGTGGGGAGTCTTATTGAGGGCCTGGAGAGACAGAGAGAAACCCAGCCCATGGACTGTGTATTCCCTGGGTGCTCTTATGGGAAATTGTATTTGGTGCAGAGAGCTGCATCTGGAAATACTCTGTGTATCTATCTTTGTTCCAAGTGAACTTCCCTCTCCAGTGTCAGTGGTAAGGATTCAGGCTCCTTGAGTACTGGTCCAGAGGAAGGATGTCACACATACATATGGTTTCTCATATAAGGAAAGATGGTGGAAGCTTCAGTTGTTTACTTTTAGTTATAGACTTTTTCAAGGGGGCATGATATTCATATATAAATATTCTGAGGTTCATAGGTGACTGCTAGGTAACAGATCTATTAAGCATTGAAGCCTAGCCACTACAATCCCACTAATACACCCTAACAGTTAATGCCCCAGTCAGTAAGGGAGATAGGACTAAGCCTCCACTCATCTAAGTTAAATTTGAAGATAGTTATGGATGTGCTTTCCTTTGCCGAAGCAGGATTTTGTTCTTGATGTGGAGTTTTTTTTTGAGATGCCTCTGTCATGCCGAGTACTGTTTATGCTTCAAGTATAGTTGCAAGTATAGACTTAGTAGTCCAAATACACGTTTAATGGACCTAACGCTTTTGCCTTTACACAGCAGATCAAGCATGATGGGGCCATTTACAGCTTTGCAGAACAAGCATAGATTACCCCATATGGGTCTATATGAGACAGAGAAGAGAGGGACAGAACTTTTGGACATTCCATGTAACTTAGGAAATATATACCTAAGATGTTTTAGTGACAAACTCCTAGGGTTTTTTCAAGTTTTGTTAGGTATTTGATCAGGCACATAGTGAACAGTGCACTGTATTCTAGTATTGGCCTAAACAGTGAGGAGTGGAGGGGCATGATGACCTCTTTTGTTGTAATCAGCTAGGCAAGCTAGGAGGCTTTTGTAATGACAGAAGGTATGCAGTGGTCAAAGGAGAGTTTGTTATTCATAAAGCTGCCTAAGTCTCTACTGATAGGGGTATCTTTTATGGGGTAGGTGCATGATAATACCTGTTTACCAAACTGTACATTTTTTTAATATTGGACCTTTGCCACAGCCTACAAATGGACTCTAGTTTTAACTATTGTAGTCCTCGTGGAAAAAGGAGGTGCAGCCTACATGAGAGTATTGGCAAGGTATGAATGGTCTTAAACCTCGATATACACGCATATATATACACACACACACACACACATATATATATATATATATATATATATATATATATATATACACATATATATCTATATCTATATATAGAGTTAGATATAGTATATATAAATGAGAAAAAAATTCACAATCAGAATTCTACATATTAATATTTTGATTTACAAATATATACTACTATAAGGCAAAATCACATAAGACTGGAGAAAAAGGAGAAGAATTAAAACTTTGCTACAGTTTTCCAAAATGAAAACAAGGGGAGGGTGTTGTGCTGGAAGATGTGGGTAGAGTGGGAGAGAAAAAAGTAAGGGGACTAAGATGGAAATTACTTCCCTCTGGTCTTTGTGCTCTATCCTTCTTTCGGGATTACCCCCAGCATCCCTAGGAATCTGGCCAGTGTGCTGACACAGCCACTTCCTATAGTTTTTATTAGATCACTGGCCTCTGCAGAATTGTCTGAGAACTGGAAGGCAGCAAGTGAAGCTCCCACTCGAACTGACAACCATCTAAGCGCCAATCAATTTTGGACTGTATTCTAATAACTGATCCCTCACTTGCATCTCAAGTTGGCTGCCTACCAGACATCCTAAGTGACCACCAGCCTATTTTCCTACTTAGAAAAAGAACTCCCCATATTACCCAGCCATGCTTCAGAGTAGTCAGGAACAAAAAGAACTTTAAACCCGATGACTTTATTTCTGCCCTGAAGCAATGCAATTGGAAACCACTAACACAACTACCCCTAGACAAAGCAGTTCAGTAATTTAACACATCCTTCCTATAAATACTACATCATCATGCACCCACTAGAACCATTTGAAATAAAGCTAAATACGCTTCTTGGCTAACTAGTGCTTCTAAATCCATCCTCAAAGAAAGGAACAAAGCACTGCTAGATTACCATAAAAACAGAACCCACTCCACTAAACAACACTACTCAAGAGCTCCGCAATAAAACCAAAAAGCAGGTTAAACTAGATAAGATCAACTGTTATCAAAACCTCCAAGAAAAATATATTCACAACCCCCAAAAATTCTAGTCAGCTGAAAACTCTATACTACTACCAGGGAAATCTGCTACCCCAAATCCAGCTATAACCAATAACCGAGAAAATATCTCCACCCAGTTTTACAAATACTACACAGAAACTGTGAGGACCCTTGCAGAAACCTTAACCAAAAGTAGTAACAATGACAAGTCATCACAAGCACCTACGACAACAACCCCCCTTCTGCCTAAACCCAGTCCCAGTCAACTCCATTTTAAACTCCTTCACAAACTAAAACCAACCTCCCTGACCGCTGACAACTTACCAGCTGAATACCTGCAAATAGCCATAACTCATTGAGACGCAATTCTAATAAATAGATCAATATCACAGGGTAAAGTACCTGCTTTATTGAAAATCTCCCACATCATACCACTGCATAAAGGAGGCAATTCCGTTGAATTAAACAACTATCGACCTATATTCATTTTATCACCCCTATCAAAAATACTAGAAAGTGTCGTACACACACACACACACACATACACACACACACACACAGCTAATGAGCTACCTTCTAAAAAACAACCTTTTATCCAAATATCAGCATGGATTTAGACCCTACCATAGCACCACTACTGCTCTTATCTCCTTTACCAACACAATCAACAATCATAGAAATATGGGTCACCTAGTCTCAGCCATATTTCTGGACCTGTCCAAAGCTTCTGATACGGTCAACCATAATAAACTCCTCATAGCACTATGCAACCTAAAAATGAGCACCCCTTCTATCTCTTGGTTTAAAAATTAACTGTCAGGCCGTCAACAAGCAGTTTCATGGCAGAACCAACTATCCCCTCTACTACCAAGATCCTTAGGAGTCCCTCAAGGCTCTATACTTGGCCCATTACTTTTCTCCCTATTTAATAACCAACTCTTCACTGCCACACCCAGTGCCTCAGTAGTTCAGTATACAGATGACACTACCCTTATATTTGCAACCCACTCACTACATGACCTCTACTCAATAACCCAAGAATGCACAGAAATGAAATGCAATCCAAATCCACCAGAGCTACGCGCTCGAGAGACTTGAACCTCAGCACAGAAATAAATAGGACATGCTGGAGGGACAGATTCATAACCCAGAGGCTCCCTTCACTCTGGAATAAAATCCCAATCCATGTTAGGGAGAGCCCCTCACTGACTCTCTTCAAGAGAAATCTTGACGAGTGGATGGGAGATCGTAGGTTTACCCCGGGGGTCACTTCTGTGTCACTGCTAGACAGAGGTACAGTAAACTAAACCTTAAAATGGGCACAGTATACTCATTACAAGGGGTGGCGAAAGCCAAACACACTCTGGCTAGGCTTATAAATGCCCTAGGGCAGATAGCCTAGTATGAACCTATGAATGCTTCTCCCTAGCTGAGACCTAGTTTACCAATTCCAAACTTATCTTAAATCCAAATAAAACAAAACTTCTCATCTTTGGACCTGGCAAATCCCCTCCATGTGACAACTTTTCCATAATGTCCAAACTTTTGGGAGTAGAAATAGACAATAACCTCAGATTTGATATTCATGTAGCCCAAACTATGAAAGAAATGTACAAAAAATGCGCACTCTATCAGAACAAATAATACCTAACTAAACATACTAAATCAACCCTAGCATAGCCAGGACATATTTACTGTCCTCCCTCCTCTACATTACCCCAGTACTGACTAACCTTCGTAAGACCAACCTAAACAAGCTAGAAACTTGTTACAACAAAATTGCTAGATTTTCTACAGAAACCCCTTGTAGGACCCACCACTGTGTTGCACCCAAACAGCTACATTGGCTAGAACTTCCTCACCTACTAAAACTCAACCAATTAATGCTGGCACACAAGTTATACTACTACCCAACTAAAATCCTAGCACTCCCGACTTTGATCACACCTTATTCTACAACAAAAACCCTAAGATCAACAACCCAAAACCACCTACAAGTCACCAAACACAATAATGAAGCCGGGAAATCCCTCTTTGGCTATTCTATCTCAAAAGCATGGAATAACCTACCTTGCCACCTCACTTCCAATACCTCCACCACACAATTCAAAAAACTCCTCAAGGCTCACTTTACAAAGGTCTGGTTATGCTCCTGTAACCCCAGGATAAACAATTAATTGACAATGTGTCCCCACCCCAAAAATAATACACCCATTACTAACTACCCCTTAGGTTCATACTCACTTGCCACAATAGCATTAACACACCATTAATAACCCCATATATACCTGACTATTACCTGGATTTTAAATAACATTGCTAAATCTAGGGGCTGTATTCTATCTGATACCTAACATAAAACCGGTCTCTCTCTATCTCCTAGTACCCTTTTAGGTACTCCTGTACTCTACAGTATTCCACTGTATTTTTAACTTATATCTTCTCATCTTATATTTTGAGTGTATAATTTACATCATAATTTCTTGTTTTCTTTTCTTTTTACTATTTGCATTTTATGAGACGTTATTGTCAAGTATTATTGCATTGATGTGATTTTTATATAATATTAATGTGAAACACTGTGTATCTAACTGGAGCTTTTCTCCCTGGGCCTCCACTGAAAATGGACCTGTGTCCAGTCTGACTTTCCCAGTAAACAAATGTAAAATAAAATAATGTTTTAACTGTTCAGAGTTGAATTAAACAGTAATTGAATTCAGTTCAGAATACAGTTTGAATAAACTGCTTTAATATTGCTACACACTCAAGTGTGCTAGCTTGCACTGCACTTGAATTTTTTTAATGCTGTTTTAGCTGCTTTTCTGCAGCAAAAAAAAAAAAAAATAATTCTAAGCTTGTTTCCTGCCTTTGCTTTGCCAGTTACAGATTTGCTGTATCCAGGACTATTTGTAAGCTTCTGAGCCCCCCAAGCCTGTGTTGGAGGGAAGCCTTCTAGCTTATCAGTGGGAGTGGTAAGCACTAGGTAGCCTATTTACCACAAGAGTGGCTTCTGGCCCAGAAATTGTAGTTTATTGGCCGTTTGGGCAGTTTTTTCATTTCGTTCACCTTTTTGGGCTAAAAGCCCACGTTTGCATTTGATTTCCCACCATTTCTGTAGCTAGTCTAGCCCAGATACAGTTTTGCTGTATCCAGGACTGTTTGTACGCTTCTGAGCCCCCCAACCCTCTCTGTGTCAGAGGGAAGCCTTCTAGCTTGTCAGCGGGAGTGGTAAGCACTAGGTAACTTATCTACCACAACAGGAGCAGATGTTAAGTTGTCAATCTCGCCTTCATTCTTGCTGGATGGGTTCGGAGCCGATCCTCGGCTCCGACTCGGCACTAGCTTTAGCTCGAGAACTCCTTTTACCAGCTCGAGGCAACCCTATATCCCATGATGCAAGGCGGAACTACCTCAGATCTCGTTTGCCGCTTAGCGAAAGAGGTCTCCTTTGCCAGCTGAGGTAAGTTTTTCTTGTTAAATAAGAAAAAAGTTAGTTAGGGGTTTAATTTCCCTTCAGTGTTAGGTTAGCCTGTATTTAGTACAGCCCACCCTATTCCCTTCCTTTTTAAACTTTTAATATAGTTTTTCAGTGAAAGTTTTAGTCAGGCCTAGTTCCCCAAGTTATTCCCTTCCTGTGTGTCTGTGTAGGGATTAAGTTGTGTGTTTGTGGGGACTGTTTGTGTATATCCTTTTAGGATGTCTAGGGAAGGCAAGGTCTCAGGCTTCAAGAAGTGTGACCAGTGCTGTCAGAAAATGTCCCTGACAGACGGTCACACTTCTTGTGTGTATTGCCTGGGGCCTTTGCACCTGCAGGACTCCTGTGCGTTGTGTCATGCCTTTAGCCAGCGAGTCCTGCAGGAAAGGAGGAACAAACTGATCCTCCGAGGTTTGTTGAAACCTGAAGGGTCTCCTCCTAAGCAAGGGGCAGGAAAACCTCTTAAGCCACCAAGGCTCAGGCTACAGTGTCCAAGCCTCCTCCGGTGGCTCCGGCCCATCGGAGCCGATATCGGCTCCGGCTGGAGCCGATGCTTCTTCTGCCAGAGTAGTGGGTTCGTGCCGGCCGGCTCCGATACCCTGACTACTGTTGCCTTGTCGGCTCCGGCTGGAGCCGACACTTTATCCAGCATCGGAGCCGAGATCCTCGGCTCCATCTGGGGTTCAAGGGACTTCGGCTCCGATGGCTCCGGCCCGCAAGAGATCCCGGTCCCTTCGATACTAAGTATCCACTGGCCCGGGTCTCCTCTTTGTCGGAGCGGAGCCATCGGAGCCGATCTTCGAGATCTTCCAGGCTGTCTGACCACGATTTGGAGAGGGTGGTAAGCAGGCTGTTGGAGTCTCAGGCACTGGCCCAAATGCTCCATAGCCCGTCTCAACAGACTTCGCTACAGCCCCAATTCTTGAGATTCCTCCTCCGACTCCACACCAGAGTTCGGAGCCGGAGCTTCTTGGGACAGCGACTGTTTCGATGCCGAGCCGATACATCCTTCGGCTCCGCCAACCACGGCTCCGATCTCCCCCTTGTGACTTTCCTTGGAGGGATCCGGTCGCCGGGTTTCCACTGTCGGCTCCGAGGGGCTAGTGGCATCGACCCTTGTCCGACCCGCTCTCCCTCTCGGAGCTTCGCTTTGGTAAGCTCGGCCGACATCTGCCTCGAGCCTTCTCTCCTTGGAGCCGACCATTCCTGTTTCTTCGAGCGGGTGTGTTCAGGTCTCCCGGGAGAGGAGCCTTTGAGGTGATGAGGAGTGTCCTGGCCTCTGAGCCTGGTCAACGGTCTATCCCTCTAGCTCCTCCCTCATCAGTGCCTGCAGAATCCTCTTGCCAGCCTCTTGCTCTCAGGCCCAGGGATCCATCGCCCCAGGTTTCCCCACTGGGAATTTCCTCCTCTTCCGAGGTTTCTCCTGACCCTGCAGGTGAACCCCCTCGGAAGAGGACGTGTAAGAGGAAACACACAGACTCCCCTGAGTCTACTACATCTGATACCGACTTAGATGAGTCTGAGGGTTCCCCACGGTCCCCCTCTGAGGATGTCTCATTTTCAGACATCCTTGAGCTCCTCAAACAGAGGGGGAATTGGCCCTCCATTGATCCCTCCGAGGATGAGTCGGTATACCTGGAGGCTTTTGGATCCCGACCCTCCACCTCCTGGGTGTCTCCGCCTTTCACCCACTCATGCAGGTAGTGGCTCGGAAGGCGTGGGCGGCTCCAGATTCTGTGGAACCTGTCCCCAGGAGACCATCCAAATTCATCACGGCCCCCTCGGACAAACAGTTCCTGTCCAAAGGTGTCTCTGTGGATGCTATGGTGGCGGGCGGCCACTAAGAAGGAACTGGCGGATCCTTCAGTACCTGTCCATCCTCCTAATAAGGATTCTAGGACCATGGACAGGTATGGAAAGCGGATGTTTTCTTCAGCGACCTTTGCAATGCGCTGAATTACCTTTGTCACTTCACCAGGCTTCAACGAGATATTCTCAAGGAACTGGGGAAGTAGTCCAGGATCCTTCAGCTGCTGGGGCTCAGGAAAAGATTGCCTCTCAGCTAGCTATCCTGAATTCGATATCTAACTCCTCCATGCGGCTCATATCTTATGCAGCCGATGGAACGAGCAGGGCCGCAGGCACAGGTGTTGCTCTTAGACGCCAAGCCTGGATGCGGCTGTGTAATTTTGGACCCCTTTAAGGCCCTTCACCAACACCCCTTTGACGGTTCGGCTTTGTTCGACCTCAGGTGAAGGATACTTTGACCAGATGTGAACAAGACGGTAAAACTCTTTCTGCCGTTGGAGTCCAGTTTTCCACTCCTTCTAGACCATATCCCAAGGGTCAGAAGGGGAAGATGTGGTTCCGCAAAGCCCAAGGAGCTACACCGGACACACGTGGTCAGTTTACCCTGAGAGGCAGAGGGGGTAACAATAATAGACGCCCTAGAGGCAGGGGGTCCTCAGAACCAGGGCAACAGGGAGCCTCTTCCTGAGAAGCCCTTTCAGCATCCCTGAGGTGTTGCCCGACTGTCCACCCTTGGAGGCAGTCGGGGAAGAATTTCGCTGTACCCAGTAGCCTGGCAATCCCTATCACAAGAGAAGTGGGTACAGTCGATTATATCCGAGGGTTACAAAATCCCCTTCAAAGGTTTCCGACTCTACAATCCCTTCCAGACATCTCACCCGGTCAAAGGGATTTGGCAAAACAGGAAGTTTCAAAACTCCTGGGAAAAAGAGCCATCCAAACAGTGCCGCAGACCAAGTAGGATCCGGCTTCTACTCAAGATTCTTTTGGTCCCCAAAAGGACGGGAGATTGGAGACCAATACTAGACCTAAGCAGACTAAACAAGTCTGTCAAAAAGGCAAGATTCCGGATGGTCACGCTGCAATCCATTCTGCCCTTTCTGGGCAAGGACAACTGGATGTGCTCGATAGACCTTCAGGATGCACTATCACATAAAGATTCACAGACGCTCCAGAAGGTTTCTCCGCTTTCAGCTGGGAGCCAGTCATTACCAATTCAGAGCACTGCCCTTTGGCCTCACTTCAGCCCCCAGGGTGTTCACCAAATGCATGGCGGTGGTCACAGCTCACCTGAGACGTCGAGGATTCCAAGTGTTTCCTTATTTGGACGACTGGCTCCTCTCCGCCACCTCCAGGGATCAGCTTCTTCGGTCCAGAGACTACACCTTACAGCTTTGCAAGAGTCTAGGAATTTCGTGAATTTGAAAACTCCTCTCTGCTGCCTTGCCAATCTATCACCTTTATAGGCGCAGAGTTAGATACCGTCAAAATGTTAGCCAGACTAACAAATCAAAGGATTCTGGACATCCAGAAATTTGTTCAGCTTCTGTTACAAAGCAACAAGGTCAAAGCCAGGTTTGTCTTGAAGGTTCTAGGCCTAATGGCTGCAGCCATTGTTCTTCTTCCACTAGCTCGCTTCCACATGCCTCCTGCAGTGGATGTTGTTCACGCAGTGGTCGTACCACGATCTGCCCATGAGACACGAGATCTTAGTGACACAGTCTTGCAGGGCTCATCTACGATGGTGGGTATCTTCCCCTCTTCTTCAGCAGGGCCGACCATTTGTTCCCCCTCCTCCAGTTGCCACAGTCACCACGGATGCCTCTCTGATCGGGTGGGGGGGGGCATTATCAGGGCAGGATGGTCCACGGGACGTGGCAACTCATAGAATACCACCTGCACATAAATGTCCTGGAGATGAGAGCAGTGCTTTTAACGTTGCAAGCCCTCGACGACTTTCTTCCCACAGGGACTATTGCAGTACAGACGGACAACATGTCCGTGGTCTGGTACATCAACAAACAGGGCGGAACCAGGTCCTATCCCTTATGTCGAGAAGCTCTCAGACTTTGGCAATGGGCGATCTCTTCTCAGCGGTTTCTGATAGCAACGCACATCCCCGGCAGGTCCAACCTATTGGCGGACAGGCTAAGCAGATCTATTCTGATGCCTCACGTGTGGTCTCTCAATCAGTCTGTAGTGGATCAGATTTTTCTGAAGTGGGGCACCCCTTGTTGCGATCTTTTCGCTACCCTCAAAACAGCAAGTGCCCAGATTACTTCACACTATTTCCTCTTCCAGGCCAACCCTTGAGAGACTCTCTAACCCAGGATTGGCCTCGGGGACTTCTTTATGCCTTTCCTCCCTTTCCATTGATTCCACAAGTCATTCAGAAAGCCACCGTTTTGAGAGCCAAATTGATCCTCATTGCTCCATATTGGCCTCGACAAATTTGGTTTCCGTCTCTACATCATCACCTTCTGGTGCAGCCCTGGCATCTGGACCCAGTTCCGGATCTTTTGATCCACCAGTCGGGTCAGCAGCACCGAGCCATTCATTCTCTCAACCTCACTGCTTGGTTGCTCCACTTCCTTCCCTAGCCAGGCTACCAATGATTTCTGACTCAGTCAGAGACATTTTAGTGTCTTCTTTAAAGTCGTCCACTAGAACTGTTTATGCTAGCAAGTGGCGGCGTTTTCTATTTGGGCAAACGCCAGAAATATTGATCCCTTCACCGCTCCTATACATTCTGTTTTGGATTTCCTGGAGGTTTTTCATTCGGGATCATCATCATCTACAGTCAAAGTACAAATGGCTGCTATTTCCAAATTTCATGTTGGCTTGCAGGACAATAACATCATGTCTCATAAGTTATGCAAAGCCTTTTTGAGAGGAGTTTTTCTCCTAAAACCGCCTGTGAAACATCCTCCTCCGCAATGGGATCTGAACTTTATGCTGGCATCCCTAATTCTACCCCCTTTCGAACCGTCTGCTACGTGTTCTTTAAAGTTGTTGACATGGAAAACTATATTTTTGCTGGCTGTTACCTCTGCAAGAAGAGTTTCTGACATTCAGGCCCTCTGTATTCGTTCACCTTATCTGGTGTTTCATAAGGATAGGGTTTCGCTCAGAACTAACCCTTCCTTTCTTCCCAAGGTTGTAACTCAAGCCAATATTAACCAATCTATTGATCTACCAGTTTTCTTTCCTAACTATTCTGACAGAGCTGAACAGAAGCTACATTTTTTGGATGTTCACCGTCAGCTCAGGTACTACTTACATAGGACTAAACAAGTTAGAAAATCAGACCAATTGTTTGTCTCCTACGCAGGAAACAGGTTGGGTCTTCCAGTATCTAAAGTGACCTTATCTAGATGGTTGACTTCCACCATTTCCTATGTGTACTCTCTAAGGGGCAAACAACTATCTTCTAAGCCAAAAGCACATTCGACCAGGAGTCTATCCACTTCTGTAGCCTTTCAGGATAGACTTCCCATTGACACTATTTGTGCAGCAGCTACTTGGGCCACGCCTCATACCTTTGTGTCTCATTACAAGTTGGATTTGGCCTCCAGAGATAGGGCCAGTTTTGGTTCCACTGTTCTCAAGAGTCTGTTCCATTGAGCCACCCGGGATACAGGTGCTAGGGACGCGGTCCCATCCAGCAAGAATGAAGGCGAGATTGACAACTTAACATTTAGAAGTTATGTACCTACCATAACGCTCCATGTTAGTTGTCTTCTCTCTTCTTTCTTAAGGCCCTCCCTCCTTCCCCCTGGCCTGGACAGATCTTGGAGAGTTCCTATTAGACTGCTTCCTCTGGAGCATTGTTATGAGGACTTCTTTAGGAACCATGGTTCCTAATTATATTAGGATAAGTCTTTAGCAGGGTTAGTTAGCTACCAAACGAGATCTGAGGTAGTTCCGCCTTGCATCATGGGATATAGGGTTGCCTCGAGCTGGTAAAAGGAGTTCTCGAGCTAAAGCTAGTGCCGAGTCGGAGCCGAGGATCGGCTCCGAACCCATCCAGCAAGAAAGAAGGCGAGAGAAGACAACTAACATGGAACGTTATGGTAGGTACATAACTTCTAATTTCTGGCCCAGAAATTGTAGTTTATTGGACGTTTGGGCAGTTTTTTTCCATCTCCTTCAACTTTCTCGTGTAAAAGCCCACATTTGCGCTTTTCCCACTTTTCCTGTAACTAGTCTAGTCCAGATATAGATTTGCTGTATCCAGGACTGTATGTAAGCTTCTGAGCCCCCCAAGCCTTTCTGTGTCAGAGGGAAGCCTTCTAGCTTATAACTGGGAGTGGTAAGCACTAGGTAGCCTGTCCACCACAAGAGGAGTGGTTTCTGGCCCAGAATTTGTAGTTTATTGGCCCTTCGAGCAAGTTTTCCATATCTTTCAACTTTCTGGTTTAAAAGCCCGTGTTGTGCTTGTTTTCCACCTTTTCTGTAACTAGCGTAGTCCAGATACAGATTTGCTGTATCCAGGACTGTTTGTAAGCTCCTGAGAAGTGCAAAAGTCTGCTCTTCACTTTTTCCCTTAGATCTGCTAGTTGTCTTCTTTCCTGGACTTTTACTAGCTTATTAGTTTGGCATTTAACCATACCAGAATTCTTGTAGCAATTTTTGTAGCACACAAAAGTGCTACCAGCACTAAACATTCTACAAGGAAACAGCTCCAGTACTTATTATTAATGCAACCCCTCCAGGCATGTCTAAAGGTCAGTTCCCTGTGCTTTCTCCTGTTAACCTGGTGAACTTGGGCATCTTGAGGCAATGTAGCAACTGCCTCATGTACACCGACAACCCTCTCCTCTTACCTCCCAACACTCAGACTTGTGAGAGATGCACTTATATATCAAAACTGGAAGCCGCGCACTCTCCAGCCAAGACCGGAATAGCTGGTCAAGAGAAGAAGATCAACACTACTTGCACCACGCCACATGGAACACATAGCCCTCCAGAACACTGCCTTCACATAAAAACACAAACCACACACCCACGTTCACGGAGGCTCTCAATAAAAATCTACCCAAATAACAGAGACCTCCAAGGCAGAAACTCACTCCACCACCACATCACAACACTAATCACGAGACACATAACTCTCCTAAATAGTGTGCCATTCAACCCAAGCCCCTAAGGCAAAGCAGCATGCCCAGCACACTAGTCATAGGTGACTAGATAGTGAGGCACACTGATGTCCCACTCAGTAGGTTGAATAAAGAGAAAGTAACAGTCAGCTGCTTGTCAGGTGACAGGATCGGCCATATAACACACTTACTCAGGTCCCTCAACAACAGGTACAAATATGATTCTGTTAAGGTACATGTGGGTGTGAATGACCTGAGATGTACCTCCCTGGACTACATGAAAAGAGACATGCAGGAGTTCTCAGATTATGTAGCCCAGGTGATTATGACCCTAGCGCTGAGTAGCATCATACCATCACCCAGAATGATACCACAGTGCAAGCAGAAAATGATTGATTTCAACAAATTGGCTAAGTTTCTGGTGTCATTCTAAGGGGATCCAGTATCTGTCTGCCTGGGATGACATGAATGACAGACTCGATGCTTTGCCAGAGATGGCCTGCATCTGTCACCCCTGGGTTTCCAGATACTGGCCAAGGCTCTTTTCACCCCTATAGTGCCTTTTTTAGGCGGCATTCCAAAGACCAAATTACCACTGTAACAGCTACAAACAAATGCAATCTGAGGGTCATGCTGCTCAACACTAGAAGACTAAATCTCAAAATCCACTCGCTTGAAGCACTCCTTAAAATGGAGAACATCGACATTTGTGCTGTAACAGACACCTGGTTCAAGGAAGCAGAAAGCACCCCTGCACTACCAGGCTATAACTCATTCCACACCTTTTGGCCCCAGAACTTGAAGTGAAGCTCCAAAGGTGGTGATGTGTTCTTATTCATAAAGGATGCGCACACCTCCAGACAGGTAGCCCAACATAATGCATCAGAGGTACTTCAGGTGCAGCTAACACTGGGTAAGACAGCGATTCAGGTTGTAACCTGTTATAGGTCCCCAACCATGTCCCAAGACACTCACTCCACGTTCCTAAGCACCCTGGAGAATATTAGGGTCCAACCTAATGCACTCATAATGGGCGACTTCAACTACCCCTCCATTAACTGGGAAAGCTACTCATGTACCAGTATACTTGCCCAACATTTCCTGGAATTCATTAATTCCAATGCCCTCGACCAGCTCATTCTTATCCTGACTAGAGGTAGCAACATCCTTGACCTGGTCATTACTAACATGGCGACCATTGCTCTATACCAATAGTCAACTCCTCCCCAGTTAGATCCGACCACAAACTAATCATCTTGGAAATCCACCCCCCCCCCCCCCTGCAAAGGTAACCATCAAGAAAAACTTCTCCAAAGCTAACTTTGGGCTCCTAACAATAGAAGTGGCTAACTTCACGGCACCCATGCAAATGGAGAATAGTTGCATGACCACTGAATCATACACCAATGCACTGTACGAATACGTACACAAATGTATGGATCTTGCCATACCCAATAGATCCAAGACGCTCTCCTCCAAAAAAAGGAAACCAATCTGGTGGTCCCCTGTCATAAATAAACTCTACAACAGAAGGAGGAAACTGATGTGGAATAAGGTGAAGTCCCAAGAGTGGAAAAACTCCCTTATCAGCCTCAACAAAAAGTTGAGATCCTCATTAAATCCTCTAAAGCTAGCTTTGAAAACAGAATTGCAGCAGATAGTAAAGACGGGTCTATATTAGAACATTGAAGTTTCAGAACTTTGAATGTTCTAATATCGACCTCTATTTAGTGAAAGCTGAAAACATCGAACATACAGAACAGCAAATTTTTTCCTAGGGAAAAAAATTCGCTGTTCCAAAACACATACACGCAATACAAGCACACCAAACAAACAGCAATCCACACACATACACCTAAAATCTTACTCCTAACCCTACACTAAACTATACACTCCACTAACTATCCACTTACCTTAACCCAAACCCTAACCCTAAGGTCCGTCACTATCGCACACTCACCTCACCCGTGCCCTAACCCTAACTCACATACCCCATCCTAACCCTCATGTCCACACAATCACACACTTACCTGACCCATGCCCTAACCCTAACTCACCTAACCCGACCTAACCCTCAAGTCAACACAATCGCACACATACCGTACCCACGCCCTTACCCTAACTCACCTACCCCGCCCTAATCCTCAAGTCCACACAATCGCACACTTACCTGACTTCTGCCCTAACCCTAACTCACCTAACCTGCCCTAACCCTCACGTCCACACAATCGCACACATACCTAACCCACGCCCTAACCCTAACTCACCTAACCCGCCCTAACCCTCACGTCCACACAATCGCACACGTACCTGAACCCGACCCGTAACTTTCCACCACAGTGCTGAAAATACCGAAGCAACAGAAACGGACAACCAAATTCTTTCCCTAGGAAAAAATTTGGTTTTCTGTTGCTTCGATATTTTCAGCTTTCACTGAATAGGGGTCGATATTAGAACATTTGAAGTTTTGAAACTTCGATGTTCTAATATAGACCCGTAAAGACAACCACAAGGCCATCTATAGTTATGTAAAGAACCTCCACGGCAATATCCAGATTTGATCTGAGCTACTGCACAATGGTACCTCCTATACCGAGCCAACAGATATTACCAATATTCTGGGCGACAGATTCAGTGCCAACCCCCCCCCCCCAAAAGGACCAATCACAATACCAGCAGATTGCCAGGCACCCAGTATTACTGATGCACAGGTTAAAACAGCACTGTCCAAGCCAGGAATACAGCCTCTGTGGGACGTGGCAACACAGGCTGACAGCAACCTGTCTTTCGACCACCACACTTTCACTGTGGTCAGAAAGTCCTTCTATGTGGCACATCTCATTACTAAGGGCTTTGCATCCAGGAAGAAAGAGGTCATTGTCTCCCTCTACTCTTCCTTCATTTGGCTAGTCATTGAGTACAATGCCCCATTTGGTATGTATCTCACTAGACATCTGCAACAACTGGAGAGGCCGCAAAAATACCTCACAAAGAGGATCCTAGGCCTTAAACAATTGTCCTATATGGACAGACTCAAAAAAACTCCAACTATTCTCTGTCTCATATCACCTACTTAGAGGTGATCTCTGCTTGACTTATAAAGCCATCTCTGACCCAGCTCTGTTAGAAACGCTACATCTAAAGAAATCCCAATCCCACCGCACCATACACTCCAGAGACATCAACCTCATTACCACAATCAACAGAACTTGCTGAAGGGACAGGTTCATAACCCAGAGACTGCCCATGCTATGGAATAGACTTCCCATACATGTCAAACAGAGCACCTCACTGGCCCTCTTCAAGAGAAATCTTGACGAGTGAATGGGAAATAGAAACTTCACCCTGGAGATCACTCCAGTGGCTCTACTCGACATAGGCACTGGAAACTAAGGTCGGGTGGTAATATGCCAGGGTAATCCTATGGGCTAGGCTTGTAAAGGCTCCAGGGCGATAAGCCTAGCATACACCTATGAACCTGTAAATAAAGTAATATACCCTTCTACAATGAGGGAAACAGGCATAATCCAGGGAAATTCAAGCCCGTTAGTCTAACAGTAATGACAGAGAACAATAGAGGGAGATTGGCAAAGGAAATCCTGATTGCTTAATCTTCAGGGCAACATCCAGTATGGGTTAATACTTAGAAAAGTTTGTTATTCATACCTGATGCATTTTTATAGCTGGATTACAGAAGAGTATCACTAGATTAGTCTAGTTGTACTTCACAAAAGTCTTTGATGTTGTCCTGCACAGGTGGTTGCTAGGGCGACTGGAAGGTTAGGGTTAGGATCAAGTCTAAGGAGTCTGACTGTTGGGTCAAGAGTTGTATAAAGGCCGTTAATGTTCTTTCTACTAAAGAGGTAGCAGAGATGTAAAATGTGGAAAATATGTATGCAATTTATAACTGTCAATGTTAAGTTGTCAATCTCGCCTTCATTCTTGCTTGATGGGTTCGGAGCCGATCCTCGGCTCCGACTCGCCACTTGCTAAGCTCGAGAGTCACTTTTACCAGCTCGAGGCAGCCCCATATCCCATGATGCAAGGCGGTAAGTACCCAGATCTCATTTGCCGCTTCGCTGATGAGGTCCTCCTTTTACCAGCTCCTGGTAAGTGATTTTCACATTACTATTTTTGCCCCTTTTCTTCTAAAACTTTAAAATTTATAGTTTTAACACAGTTGTAGTCCCTTTCTGACTAGAAATTCCCTGTCTCCTTAAAACTTTTAGTCAGACTTCTCCCATCCCATCCCCCCTTGTTAGGGTGTGTGTGTGTTATTGATAGTTTTTTGGGATATATAATTTAATTTCTTGGACTGGTGTTGTGTGTGTGTATTATTCACCATGTCTAAGGAAAGGGTCTCAGGCTTTAAGAAGTGTGACTCGTGCTGTCAGAAGATGTCTCTGACAGACGGTCACACTTCTTGCCTTTACTGCCTGGGGCCTCTTCACCTGCAGGACTCCTGTGCTATATGTCACTCTTTTAGCCAGAGAGTCCTGCAGGAAAGAAGAAATAAATTGATTTTGAGGGGCCTTCTTGAGCCGGAGGGCTCTCCAGCCAAGTCGGCCCCATCTAAGACTTCAAAGTCTTCCAAGGCCCAGGCTTCTGTGTCCAAGCCTGTGGCCTCGGCTCCGACTCTTTTAGAGTCGAGATCGGCTCCGGCTGGAGCCGATTCTGGTTTACTCAAACCTTCGGTGCCGATTCTGGTTCGACCACTTCGGTGTCGGCTCCGATCGGTTCCGACCACCATGTGGCTCAGGCATCAGTGTCGGCTCCGATCGGCTCCAACACCCTTACTTTTATGGCTGTATCGGCTCCGGCTGGAGCCGATGCATCGAAGCTACCTGTCGGTTCCGATAAGTTGTCGGCTCCGACAGTTTCTGTGGTTTCATCGGCTCCGATGGTTCCTTTCGAGGAAGAGGTCTAGGTCCCCTTCCTTGGAGCCGATACTCTCGGCTCCGGCTTCGCCTCTCCTCTCGGAACGGAGCCATCGAAGCCGATCTTCTAGGTCATCCAGGCTTTCTGACCATGATTTAGAGAGAGTGGTCAGTAGATTACTAAAATCACAGGCACTGGCCCAAATGCTACATAGTCCGTCTCAGCAGACGACTATTAGTCCACACCCCATTGCAGTTCCTCCTTCGACTCTACCCCAGAGTTTGGAGTTGGAGTCTTCGGGAATAGTTTCTGCTACGGCTGAGGGACAGATACCCCCTTCTGCTCCCTCAGCCTCTACTCTTATCTCCTCTTTGAGACCTTCCTTAGAGGGATTCGGTGGCCGGGCTTCCCTGGTCTCCTCCGAGGGGGTGAGTGGCATCGGACCCTTGTCCGACCCCGCTCTTCCCCTTGGAGCCTCGGCCTTGGTGAGCTCGGCTCCGACATCTGCCTCGGAGCCTTCCTTTTCGGTGGGTCCTGGAGTTCCTAGTTCTTGGAGCGGGTTCTCTCGGACCTCCCTGGGAGGAGCCGAGGTGATGAAGAGTGTGCTGGCCACTGGACTCAGCCAGCAGTCTGTTCCCTTAGCTCCTCCCTCTATAGTGCCTGTTGACATCTCTGCCACTTCTATTGCTCCCGGACCCAGAGATCCTCCGCCTCAGGTTTCCCCACTGGGAATATCCCCCTCTTCCGAGGATTCTCCTGATTTGTCGGGAGATCCTCCGCGGAAGAGGACTTGTAAGAGGAAACACGTAGACTCCCCCGAGTCTATCACTTCGGATACTGACTTAGATGAGTCAGAGGGATCCCCAAGATCCCCCTCTGAGGATGTCTCCTTTTCAGATATCCTAGAACTCCTTAGACAAAGGGGAAACTGGCCCACCAACAATCCCTCTGAGGATGAGTCAGTATACCTGGAGGCATTTGGATCTCAGCCCTCCACCTCCTGGGTGTCTCCGCCTTTCGACCCCCTTATGCAAGTTATTGCTCGAAAGGCGTGGGCTGCTCCTGACTCTGTAGAGCCAGTCCCTAGGAGGCCTTCTAAATTTATTACTGCCCCGTCGGACAAGCAATTCCTCACAAAAGGTGTCCCCGCTGATGCCATGGTGGTGGCGGCTGCCACTAAGAAGGAACTTGCAGATCCTTCCGTACCTGTCCATCCTCCTAATAAGGACTCTAGGACCATGGATAGATATGGTAAGTGGATGTTTTCTTCAGCGACCTTTGCTATGCGTTCGCTGAACTACCTATGTCACTTCACCAGACTCCAGAGGGATATCCTTAAGGAGCTAGGTGAAGTAGTACAGGATCCTACAGCTGCAGGGGCTCAAGAAAAAATTGCTTCGCAGCTAGGAACCCTTAACTCCATTGCTAACTCCTCCATGCGCCTGATATCATATGCTGCTGATGGAGCGAGTAGAGCCGCAGGTACAGGTGTGGCTCTTAGACGCCAAGCCTGGATGCGGCTCTGTAATTTTGCAGATCCCTTTAAGGCGTCCTTCACAAACTCTCCCTTTGATGGGTCAGCTTTGTTTGGCCCTCAAGTGAAGGAAACGTTGACCAGGTGTGAGCAGGACGGCAAAACTCTTTCTGCCGTAGGAGTCCGTTTTTCCACCCCTTCTAGACCTTACCCTAAAGGACAGAAGGGCGGCAAAATGTGGTTCCGCAAATCCCAAGGAGTCACGCCGGATTCACGTGGTCAGTTTACCCCTAGAGGCAGAGGGGGTAACAACAACAGGCGCCGCTCTAGAGGCAGAGGGGGTCCACAAAACCAGGGAAACAGGGAGTCTCTCTCTGACAAGCCCTTTCAGCATCCCTGAGATGTTGCCCGGCTGTCCCACCTTGGAGGCAGTCGGGGGAAGACTATCGCTGTACCCAGAAGCCTGGCATTCCCTCACTCAAGACAGATGGGTACAGTCGATCATATCCGAGGGTTACAAAATTCCTTTCCAGGAAAGTCCTTTCTATCCCTCAAATTCCCTTCCAGATGTACCACCCGGTCTAAGGGAAATTGCAGAGTTAGAAGTCTTAAAACTACTGCAAAAAAGAGCCATTCAGCCAGTTACAACAGATCATTCAGAGCCCGGAATCTACTCAAGGTTCTTTTTGGTCCCCAAAAAGACGGGAGACTGGAGACCAATATTGGATCTCAGCAGACTCAACAAGTCTGTGAGGAAGACAAGATTCCGAATGTTCACTCTTCAGTCAATACTGCCCTTCTTACAGAAGGACAACTGGATGTGCTCAATAGAGATCTTCAGGATGCGTACTATCACATAAAAATTCACAGACGCTCCAGGAGATTTCTCCGCTTTCGGCTGGGGTCCAGTCATTTCCAGTTCAGAGCCCTGCCCTTTGGTCTCACTACAGCCCCCAGAGTGTTCACCAAATGCATGGCAGTGGTCACGGCTCACCTGAGACGTCAAGGATTCCAGGTGTTTCCGTATCTCGATGACTGGCTCCTTTCAGCCACCACCAGGCATCAGCTTGTTCAAGCCAGGGATTACACAATAAATCTTTGTTCTCATTTGGGCATCTCGATCAACTTGAAAAGTCATCCTTGTTGCCCTGCCAGTCTATTACTTTCATAGGCGCAAACTTAAACACTGTTCGGATGTCAGCTACCCTTACAGATCAAAGAGTTTCAGACATTCAAAGTCATGTCAGGATCATTCTAGCCAACAAGAAAGTACAGGCCAGAATGGTTCTAAAGGTATTAGGCCTCATGGCTGTGGCCATTACTCTTCTTCCCTGGCTCGCTTCTACATGCGCCTTCTTCAGTGGATGTTGTTCACTCAGTGGTCTTACCAACAACTTCCAATGCGTCACCAAATACTGGTGACACAGATTTGCAAGAATCATCTTGCTTGGTGGATCACTTCTCCCCAGATTCACCAAGGCAGACACTTTGTACCCCCATCCCCGGTAGCCACTGTCACCACGGATGCCTCCCTGATCGGGTGGGGGGGTCATTATCAGGGCAGGATGGTTCATGGGACGTGGCAACCGTTCGAATACCACCTGCAGATAAATGTCCTAGAGATGAGAGCAGTGCTTTTAACGTTGCAAGCCCTCAACGACTTTCTTCCCGTAGGGACAATTGCAGTCCACACAGACAACATGTCTGTAGTTTGGTATATCAACGAAGAGGGCGGAACCAAGTCCTACCCCTTGTGTCGAGAAGCGCTCAGACTTTGGCAATGGGCGATCTCCTCTCATCGGTTTCTGGTAGCAACGCATATCCCTGGGAAAACCAACATTTTAGCGGACAGATTGAGCAGAGCTATTCTCATGCCTCACGAGTGGTCTCTCAAGCAATATATAGTGGAAGAGATTTTTCTGGAATGGGGTCGCCCATGTTGCAATCTTTTTGCTACTCCCCAAAACAGCAAATGCCCAGACTTTTTCTCTCTCTTCCCTCTGCCAGGCCATCCCCCCAGAGACGCTCTGACCCAGGATTGGCCCCAGGGACTTCTTTATGCCTTTCCTCCTTTTCCTCTGATCCCTCAAGTTATCCAGAAAGCAACCGTTTTGAGAGCCAAAATGATTCTCATTGCTCCTTATTGGCCTCGACAAATTTGGTTTCTGTTCCTCCAGCATCATCTTTTGGTGCAGCCGTGGCATCTGGACCCAGTGCCAGATCTTCTGATTCACCAATCCGGTCAGCTGCACCGGTCTATCCCTTCTCTCAACCTCACAGCATGGTTGCTCCACTTCCTTCCTTAGCCAGGCTTCCTTTGATCTCTAAACCCGTTAGAGACATTCTAGTAGCTTCCTTAAAATCCTCTACCAGGAGGATTTATACAAGCAAATGGAAGCGTTTCTCTTATTGGGCTAAAGCCAAGAATATTGATCCCTTCACTGCTCCAGTTCAGGCAGTTTTGGATTTCTTAGCGGAGGTTTTTCATGCAGGCTCCTCTTCTTCTACAGTTAGAGTTCAATTGGCTGCTATCTCGAACTTTCATGTCGGTTTCGCAGATCACAGTATTATGTCCCACAGGCTTTGTAGAGCCTTCTTGAAAGGAATTTTCCTCCTGAAGCCTCCAGTCAGGAGTCCTCCTCCTCAATGGGATCTAAATTTAGTGCTGACATCCTTGATTCTTCCCCCCTTCGAGCCAGCTGTTTCTTGCTCCCTGAAATTTCTTTCATGGAAAACCTTATTCCTGGTAGCTATTACATCGGCCAGGAGGGTGTCTGAACTTCATGCTCTTTCTGTTCGCCCCCCCTATTTGGTCTTTCACAAAGACAGAGTATCATTGAGAACTAATCCGACCTTTTTGCCTAAGGTCGCCTCAAAGACTAATTTAAATCAATCCATTGATCTCCCTGTATTTTTTCCAAATTATTCTAACAGATCGGAACAAAAACTACATTATCTTGATGTCCATCGACAACTCAGATATTATTTGGACAGAACTAAACAATTTAGGAAATCCGATCAACTCTTTGTTTCCTATGCTGATAACAAGAAAGGCCTTCCTGTCTCAAAAGTGACCTTATCTAGATGGCTTTCTTCTGTCATCTCTGAAATTTATCGGCTCAGGGGAAAACAGCTGTGCTCAAAACCTAAAGCACATTCAACCAGAAGCTTAGCTACTTCTACAGCCTTTCAAGCTAGACTTCCTTTAGACACTATTTGTGCAGCGGCCACTTGGGCCACTCCTCATACTTTTGTTTCCCATTACAAATTGGACTTGGCCTCCAGGGACAGAGCCAGTTTTGGCTCTACAGTCCTCAAGAGTCTGTTCCATTGAGCCACCCAGGATAGAGGTGCTAGGGACGCGGTCCCATCAAGCAAGAATGAAGGCGAGATTGACAACTTAACATTGAGAAGTTATGTACCTACCATAACGTTCCATGTTAGTTGTCTTCTCTAACTTCTTTCTTGCAACCCTCCCTCCTTCCCCCAGGCCTGGACAGACCTTTCTCTACAAGGAGTTATGATGCTGAAGACCATACAGAGCTGGTCCTTCTTCCATCCTGCAAGTTTTCTTTCTTCCTTCTTCCTTTGGGAAGTGTTTATGCTAGGTGCTATTGCCCTTTGTTATCAAACGAGATCTGGGTACTTACCGCCTTGCATCATGGGATATGGGGCTGCCTCTAGCTGGTAAAAGTGACTCTCGAGCTTAGCAAGTGCCGAGTCAGAGCCGAGGATCGGCTCCGAACCCATCAAGCAAGAAAGAAGGCGAGAGAAGACAACTAACATGGAACGTTATGGTAGGTACATAACTTCTCATTTTAGTAGGTAAGAATACAGTTGTATAGCTGAGAGTGCTCTAGAACTTGAACATACACACCTAATGCCTTTTCACAAGATGCATTTCCATATTTGGAATGGAAGTCTGCATTTTTTAAGTAGTTTTGTTTAAACAAATCTGTTTAAATTTCAATCTCCTGACCTGCAGGAAATACTTAGCAATGACTACTGTACTTTCCTCTTGTGTTTACTATGGACTTGAAGGACATTAAACAAGCCTTAAAGAAGTAAAAGATCTCTGCATGGATATCAGACGAAAGATATACAACCTGCTTTTCCAAAGTCAGTGAATTCACACGTTCATATTTTGCATATGTGTGTTGCTTACAAGTACTGAATGAAAATCAGTGATGTTTAAAACTACAATAATCTCCAATTGTGTACGACTGAGGTTAAGTTGTAGTTAGCTATTTTCTGCTGCCTTCTATATAAAACCTTTTATTTTATTATTCTCTGTGCAAGAATATACTTGTTTGTATAGTTATTTGCTTTTTTGCATTTGCCACCTAATATATTTTAAGTGTAGTGTTGTTATTATTCAATAAGCCATTTATTGTGGCTTGTTGTGTATTAGTACACAAGAATGCTGGCCAAGTATTGGTGAATCCTTAACCGCTTACATCAACCTTTTGAAGGGTGAATGAATGTCTTAGCCACAGCTACTAAATGCCTATTCATAGTTGGTTTACTTTTAATGTGGACTGTAGCTCTTTATTTTGCATAATAGATAGTGTGTGTGTGTGTGTGTGTGTGTGTGTGTGTGTGTGTGTGTGTGTGTGTTGTAGCCAAATCTCAGTTACTGTTGGTAATACTGCACTGAAAGGCATTAATCTGTGGGAAGCCAGTGATGACAACTCTGCTTTGGAACTGTTCATTGTAAGGCTTATTGGATGTGGCATGTGCCGGTCATAAAAGTAGTGCAAACTTGCTATACAGACTTAAGGCCAACTTTCTCTTGCACATAACTCAGTGGTCAGTAGTGTGGATCGAGAGACGTTATCATCTGACCCTGACTTCACTTGATGGTCAGTGGTACAGATTATGAGGTCATAAGCCCCTGATAATCAAATATTAATTGATGATAATATGTACACAGATAGTGAGACAGTAGCCTCTAACCATCACATATGAACTGGTATGCAGTGGTGTGGATATATATTGTAAACGGGATTTACACAGTCTGCAAAAAAGCTTTCTAAATTTTTTCATCAAAGAAAATGTATGTGCGTGTGTGTGTCTGTGTGTTTGTGTGTACATCCTTGAGAGTCACAAGGTTAACAAACATCACTTGCATAGCATTTACTTTATTATATTTTTATTTAGAGTAGCTAGGAAACAGGAACAATTAGCTGTAAAGAATAAGTCACAACCTCAGTGGCACAACTTTTTTTAATACTGTAAATAAAAAATACCCATACATACTGATATGGACAATGATGCATAAAACAGCTACTTTGTATACAGTCAAAATTAATTTCAGTGGACCTAGAGGCAGCATGGCAAGTGATGTAAATGTGAAGTATGCAGGAAAAGGACCATCCAATATGCCTCTGGATAATCTCAAAATGCAGGTCGAAGTAAAGAGCTGGAGATGAAATGCCTGGAAAGCAAAGTAGCTGACAGAATGAAACAACCTGAGGTGCAAAGGGAGCAAAAGCAGAAAAAGTGAGTAAGAGAGAGAGATCAAAGCTACAGACAGGGAGAGAGAGATATGAGAGGCATTAATATAGAAAGAGAAGAGCAGTTCTAGCATAATAAGGTACTGTTCACTCTTTGCCAAACACAAATGAGTAACTGGAATGAAAAAGCCCGAGAAGCCAAGGTCAGTACTGAATTGTCTCCTCAATATAAAGATAGGATGGCTTTGACAGTTTTATTTGAGCATTTGAACACGTGTGTAATCAGCACCAAACTGATCAACAACAATGGATAAAGTGTTTAACACCTCTGCTCACAAGTAAGGCAGTACATGCATTGACAGAAATGCCTGACTCTCATAGTTTGGACTATAGTAAAATAAAAAAAAAGTAAAATTAAGAATCTTCATTTTCAACATTTTAAGCTTATATCTGAAACTTGTAAGAAAAAAAAAAACAGAAGACAGTGTCAGGGATTTTGTTATTGCAGCATCAAGCACTTACTGTAATAAGTGGATGAGTGGATGTAAGTTTACTACTTTGAACTTTTGATAAGGAAGCAAACATTCAGCATTTTATCTGTGAATGAAACTCATTAGAAGAGATGGTTTAAAAGGATTACCTCTGTTTAGTAAGCAGAGTTTAAATGCATAAAAGTTTTTTCTAGCATTACAAATGGGTGAAAGGGAACCCATGAGGGCAGCCTAAACCATTATAGTAGTTTCCACTAGCAAAGGGGGAATCCACTATTCCAGTACGTAACAAGGTTTTGGGGGGGGGGGGCTGAGTGTTTTCAGTGTAGCCTAATGGAGTACATGTGTTCTATCTGTTCACAGTGAGGGACATGATGGGGAAAAAAAAACACATTAGTAGTGACAGAGTAGCACCATGTTAGTGCTTAATTTTCTTAAAATGCAGCTGATCCAGATTATCACAAGGGCCTGTACTCCTTCCTGGTAGCAGGTAAAAAAAACTGCTGCTTACAGGGATACTGCTTCAGATATAACTATTATTAAGCATGCAGTTGTTACAGTGGTACATTACTTGCCTGAGCAGCCCATTCCTGTTAGATCCAAGGGATTTTGGGTACCATATGTCAGGGTTCACTTTGCCTGGGAAGTGGGGCAGTCAAAAAAGCAGAAGCCAGTGTTTTATGATATCCTAATAGATACTCTTAACAGGAGGTTACCTTTTTGATACAATATCTCAAGTACACACCATTTTACACAGCCAGACATAGAGGCAAACATATAGAGAAGGCAACAGGGGGGAGACCCAGTCACTACTCAGATCTCAAATAGAAACTGGTGATGTGGAAAACAGCTAGACAGTAATAGCAGCAAGCATTAATCTGAACAACAGATGTCAAAGTTAACAGGCTTCCTATGGAAGTGGCTACTTGAAAAACAATGGGGGTCCGGAGTGTAGGTCGCGAGATGTTTCCCCGGAAGCTATGACCCCATAATCAGAAGACTGAACCACTGCTTCCCTGTAAAGCAGTTTGGTGGAAAAGCAAACTCGCTATGATGTTAAAAATCAGCCAGATACACAGCACACTTCTATGATCCCTAAATGTCTACATGGCTGTATTGTAACAACGGAGACAGCCTCGTCTAAATGGCTACAAGCTTTATTATAAAAACAGAGACAGCCTCATTAGACATCTAGTAAGGCTGTCTCTCTTGTTATAATATAGTTGTGTAGCCATTTAGATAAGCCTGTCTCTGTTGTTATAATACAGCCTGAGATGATAGGAGGTACTGCCAACCATGCCAGGGAGATGCAGGGCAGTGGATGTATGAATTGTGCCAGCACAGCTAGCTGGAATTTTGCAAATAATTATATGCCATTTGTATATCAAGCTGATTTGTAGAAATGCTTCTTCTGAAAATGTATTTGTGAACTTTGCTTGTGTTAATTGTGTTAAAATGTATCAACTGTGCACCCTGCTGAAATGAAGAGAAATGTACATGTATTATTGTAGCTGAATTAAATGTATATGTTTAAATAGAGGATACTGGCACAGCAGAGGTTAACTTTAGGAAAAATAAAGGAAATGTAAATGAGCTGTTAAGCCACTAAAATGCACCTCACAGTGCTGAAAATGACCAGAGTCGCTGGGTCTGGAGAAGAGCCTTTGTCCATTAGCTCAATAAAAAGATGAGAGGCCCCAGGCACTGCCATAAACATTCAGATGTGTATTATAGCCATCTGTGCTAACTTCCTGTCTCAGCTTCAAAGGGGAATACTGTGAGAACCTAGAGTCAGGTGACCAGATGAGGGCATTCTGCCAACCTTCTTGAAAATTATATTTTAGATATTACAAAGAAAAATCTCAGAGTATTGAGTATTCTCTTTGGGAAGCCTGACTAGAAAAACCCTCACCCAAAGTATCTTGCCTTGTGATAGTAACTTAACTAGGGAACAGTAAAATTATTTTAGATTCAGTCAGGAATATAGTGAAGCTTAGTTTAGATACTGATTTTCTTTATTTGTCTGAGTCTGTCCATCAATGTTCTTTTCAATATTTCCTGTGATTGGAACTCTGTGGTTTACTGTTAACATATATCCAGTATTTCATGCTCTTTTTATTGTTTATTAAATATATTTAAAACTTTTATTGCGGATGATCCTTGTAGAAAGTATCTATCCTTTGAGAGTAGTATTATTTGGTGACACTGTGTGGGCCACTCCAGAAGGCCTAGTCATCTTGGTAAACTACTACCATTTCTCTTAGTATTAATATTACACAGTATAATTGGATACCCTTTTAATAGCCTTATAGTAACTGACTGGTGGCAGTGATAACTACCTTGTAGTCTGGGCAAAGTTAGTAGAGCGGGTAATATCTGGGCCAGCTTTTCCCATGTGTGTGTGTGAAAATTAACTCTTAAAAAGTGTGTGTGTGTGTGTGTGTGTGTGTGTGTGTGTGTGTCAGCTACTTGGGGCAGGGACATAAAGCACTGGGTTTATAGAGAGGGTGCTGGAGGATTTGGCTTGGACACTCTGTTGAGGACCTAACCCTACAGCTGTACCTGTGGAGAGCCTTATTGGGGACCTGCAGGGAGACAGATAAAGAGACATCCAGACCCTGGGCTGTGTGTGTCCCCTGTGTGCTCTTAAGGGAAACTACTTGATGCAGAGAGGTCTGCATCTGGAAATACTGAGGGTATCCATTTGTATTCCAAGTGGATGTCCCTTTCCACTGTCAGTGGTGAGGATTCAGGCTCCTTGATTACTGGCCCAGCATGGGGATGACACATATTGGTGGCCATTACATATTGGTGGCAGTGATAGGCATCACACAGCCATGTAGGGATCATAATTATGTGCTGTGTGGCTGGCCAATTGTTAACACCACAGCGAGTTTGCTTTTCCACTATACTCCTCAATGGGGAAGTGGTGGTTCGGGTTCAGGCTTCTGGTTACGGCATTGTAGCTTGCAGGGAAATGTCTCATGACACATACACCAGAACCCAAAAAATGGTTAGTAGCAGTAAACCTAAAGCTGAGCATTGTGAAAAGATACTAGACTTTCTTTGAAATGGAAGCCGGGGACAAACACAGAGAGCTTAGATAGACACAGCTGTCAGATTCCACATTACAAAACTTGAGAGAGGTGACCAAAGAGGCTTCTTTCTCTCAAGGACAGAGGAAGTCTGTATGCTGGGACAAGGTGTTATTATATGGAGGATGAACTCCTGAAGTAAGGACTAGCAGAGAAGTAATTTCCAGCAGCTGGTAGTTCCCACAGTCCACGATATTGCTTTTTCAGGCCATCAAGGCATGACATGTAGTGAAAGGAAGCTTATTCAAAACTTTTATTAGACACATACTAGGAAATATGCGAGGGGGTAATATAAGATGTAAACAGTACCAAACGAATGCAATGAAGGAAACAATCTTAAAGCCACTTTTATAACTTTACCTGCTATTGGAGTAGCCATGGATGTGAGTTTTTTAGAACTTTAGGCAACATATGTGACAGGTATACCTTGGTGGATGTAGGTTATGATACTAGGTACACTAAGGTGGAGGCTTTATCCTTTACAGAGGCAGAAAAGGTGGCAAATCCAATTATACTAATCTTCACCAGGGTAGTTTTCCACAGGAAATACTTATGCAGAAAGAAGCTGTCACTCATCCTATGTTATGATTCAAGACGAACAGGCAGGGTAGTTTATTTATATGCTTTATTAAATAGGAACACATCAGGATGGATAGCAGCAACATAAAATATAAACAAAATGATTAACTGACAGACCATTACATACACGCATGCTTACATCTCAACAGCTCTCTACAAAATGGCAGTCTGGCTTGCATGTGCTTAGTATTTATACACATGTACAATGCCATGGAAAGCTTCTTAAAGGTATACATACATACTGATCTAGATAATCCCTGTAGTGAATTGCCCACAATAAAATGACATCTGAAAAAGACATGCAGTTATAGACACACTGAGAAATAAAGACAACATTCATGTCCAAGTTGCTGTGTGTCTGGAACATGGTCTGGAAATGTGACCTGATCTAGTGATATAGCAATTAGGACTGGGTTTAGCAACACGGACAGTCATTGGTGAACAATCTGTTTCAGGAATCTCGGGAGTCTTTTCAGGTATGTGGATATTTGCTGGAATGTCCTCTGGAACTGGAACAGTGGATGACTTACTCTGAGATCTAGAATCTTTTTCCACAGGTAAGATGCTCCAATACAGGCTCAGACACTGGTACAAAATGTTTCTAATTCCACCTAAATTCTACCCCTCGTGATTCCACAATGTACGATCTTGGCTCTGGACATACAGTTTTCATGACTCCGATCTGATCAAAACCTTTGGATGTCTGCATCCTTACTATCTCTCCTTCTTGTAATGGATTGAGCGGTTTGCTGGACTTATAATAGGACATCTAGGACAAATGTCTTTTCATAAGATGAGCTCTCACTGCTTTGTTTTTCTTAACACAGGGAATCAACATATGGCTACTAATTGGTAGTTTTGTTCTGGTTTGTCTCAACAAAAACCTTTGTGCAGGTGAACCAAGATGTTTGTCATGAGGAATATTTCTGAGATTCAGGACATTTAGAAAAACATCTCTATTGTCTCATTTTGACTTCTCCAATAACTGTTTCACAATTTGCACTGCATGTTCTGCCAAATCATTTGACTGTGGGTACTCAGGGCTACTCATAACAGGAATAAAGTCCTACTCTTCAGCAAATCTCTTGAACTGCTGGCTTGTAAACTGTGTACCATTGTCAAAAATAACTTTGTGCGGACTACCATGGACTGTAAAATGATGCTTCAACTTAGTAATGACAGTACTGGATGCAAGATTAGGAAGTAGGTCAATCTTGAACCAATTTGAATAAGAGTCTAATAACACCAAGTAATGCTGACCATTCCATTCAAAAATGTCTGTAGCTACTGTTGACCAAAGTAGTTCATGAATTTGGTTTAGCTGAAGTGGTTCTTTCTGTTGATGTAGCTTAGTACTATTACATACAGAACAAGATGAAAGTACTGTTTTGATATACTTTGACATAGAAGGCCAAAATTCTAGTCCTCTTCCCCTTCTTTTTGTAGAATCAGTTCCTGGGTGGCCATGATGCAAAGATTTTGGAACAATCACTTTTGGATCTTTCATGATGAAACCATTATCTGACAAAATTTCATCTCTGTATGAAAAATAAGGTTGCACTTATACTGGTAAACAAGATTGCTTTGAAGGTCATCCTGAACTGATAAAGTGGTTGAGCTTCTGAAGTATTGGATCTGAGGCTGTGTGACTTCTAAGCTCAGCAAGGTGTGTAGAAAAATAAAATTTCTCAGTTCCTTGACTTCAAAATCAAGTTTCTCATTTTCATGTTCTTCAGTGGTAAGTCTGCGCAATCTGGATAATGTATCAGCAAGATAAAGAAGTTTGCCTTTGTAGACAAGATTGAAATTGTACTGTTGCAATTTCAACAGCATGCGTTGCAGTCTGGCAGGAACTGTATACATAGGCTTTCTCAAAATAGCGACTAGAGGTTGGTGATCTATTTCGATTTGAATTGGACAGCCATAAATGTAATCATGGAACTTCGAACATGCAAACACAATTGCCGAGAGTTCTTTCTCAGTATGCACATACTGTATCTCAGTGTGGGTTAGGGTTCTGGACACATAGGCTACTGGTCTACCCTCTTGAAGAAGGACTGCACCAAGACCAAACTTTGAAACATCACAAGAAAGAGTAACTGGTTTGTGAACGTCCTAGTATCTGAGAGTTGGTGAACTGGCAATTCTCTGTCTCATGACATCATATGCTCTTTGGTGTTGTTCTGACCCGGACCAGGATACATCTTTGCATTTCAACTCTGAGTGGTGCTGAAAGTTGGCTCAAGTCTGGAATGAACTTGCCTAGATAGTTAGCCAGGTCAAGAAAACGTTGTAAGACTTGAACATTGTCTGGAGCTGGCATCTCAAGAATTGCTGTTTGCTCAGAAGGATCTGGTTGTAAGCCTGAACTGGTAAACAAATGACCAACAGAAGTAATTCTCATAGCCTGAATTTGCACTTCTTAAGATTCACTTCACATGCTCTTTCTAGAAGTTTCTTAAGGTTTCTGTCATGCTTAGCTTCACCATTACCTCATACTAGAATATCATCTACTGTAACAGCACATGGATAACCAGAAAAAATTTGTTCCGTGGCGTGCTGGAAGACTTCACTGGCAGAATTTATCCCAAATGCCATTCTCAAACATCTGTACCTGCCAAAAGGAGTACCAAAAGTGGTTAGCAATCAGGATTTTTGGTCAGGCAAAATTTGCCAAAATGAACTCTTTGCATCCAAAACAGAAAAAACATTGGGATTTGGCATAAGAGCAGTGACTTCTTCAACTGTATGCATTGGATGATGAGGTCTTTTCAGTGCTTTGTTCAAATCTCTTGAATCCGTGCATATTCTGATATCATCTGAGATACCTATTCAGTCAGTTCGTCAACTGGACAAATCACATCTTGCTGCACCATTTTATCTAGCTCGGCTTTGACTCTGTTCTGCATAGCTACTGGAACTTTCCAGGCTGGTCTGACATCTAGGCTGACTTCAGGATCTAACTTCATGGAGTACACAACTAGGAACTTGCTTAGTTTGTCTTCGAAAAGATCAGCATAGGTAGAGAAAATAGACTGGGCAAAGTTAGAACAGTGGTCTTTTAAGCTTACTTGGTGGACTTCCTTGTTAAATGAAAGTACTCCCATTTTCAAACTGTCTCTGAGGCCTAATAATGACTGCATGTGCCTTTTGACTATGTAAAATTGCAAGTCATAGCTGTTCCCAGCAGAGTAACATGAAAGCAGTACTGAACCTTCAGTTTGAATTTCTTCACCACCATAAGCAACAAGCTTCTTACACTTTGCTAAATCAAACTTCTTACCAGCACATACTCTAGCAAATGTTTCTGCTGACATAACATTGCACTTTGAACATGTATGATCTTTGAGCTCTATGGGTCTTGCATTTATCCAAACAGTATAAAATATTTCATTCTTTTCCCATAAATCTACTGCATTGACTGTTTCATTAAGCACAGACACACCGTCAACATAAAAAGTAAGGTCACAGCTTTCTAAGTGATCAACTTGTCTCCTTGAATGTTCTATTTTAATAAAAGAATGAGCCTCTTTTGATTTACAAAATCTTTGGAAATGATTCCACTTTTTAAAACTGTGGCATTGCTGACCAAAAGCTAAGCACTTTTCTGTTTTAGATACACGACTGCCACCACAGTTACAACAGTTGACTATGAGGCTAGATGAGGGCACATGGTTTGAGTTTGCTGACTCACCCTTGCGCTTCACTGAGACTGTGTATGCTCTGGAATATGCTAGAAAGCTACGGGGTTTACCAGGGGGTTGCTGCAGGTCCTGCAACACTCCCATGTGCTTTTGCCTGTTTCCTTTAATCATGTGCTGCATACTCTCAACATTAGCTTCAGAAGGTACTGGAAGCATGCATTTCTCATTTGTAAGCATATTTGTGTGCTTTTCTGTGAGCTCATATATTTGGCAAATCTCAATGGCCTTATTCAAAGTTAAATCACTGTCTCAAAGCAAAATCTTTCTCACAGCATAATCTTTAATACCACACATGTATGTCTTTTATCATCTCATCCCTTAAGTCACCAAATCTGCAAGTTTTAGCTTTTTAGCTTTGTTTTTCAAGTCAGTTATATACGCTGCAAAAGATTTCCCAGGCTTTTGATCCCTTGTGTAAAATAAATGCCTTTCCATCGTAATATCCATTTGGGGGTTACACATTTCTCTAAATTTACATTTTAAGCACTCAGGGTCTTCCCTTAATTCAGCCGGTACCATTATATGGCAGTGTTCCCTCTCCCCTGCAAACAACAGGTGCATACACAAATGAACGCTCTCCTTCTAAGACTTCTGAACCAGCTAAATTAAGCAGAATAAATACCTTTGTAGGTGCATCTTTGTCAGAAAATGCAGCTTGTATAAAAACATCATACTCTTGCTCAAGCACTCTCCAGCTCTCTGCAATATCAGTATCAAGTACAAGTGGACCAGGTTTCCGAAACCTTCAGCCATGCCAACAAAGTATGCTTAAACACACTGCAAATATTGCCCTTGTAATTATATACAAACATGCATACACACCAGGTACATGTAGTAACATTCAAATGCACAATAAACTCTTCAAAGTACTGTAATTTGCAAAATATGGTCTGAAATGGCTGTATTTTGTGAAATAACTGCACTGTAATACTGCACAAACTTGCGAACACTTTGTATACTTTGGATATATTGAATAGCTTGAATTCATGCAAAGACATAGCACATAAAGAAAAAAATGCAGTAATTTTCATTGTTTTATACATTTTATGTGATTCAGACATTGTTTCAAACATTTTAGTAACTATTTTGAATATTTTTATCAATATGTCACAGCTTCGGACATTTCATTTAACTAGAAAATCATTCTGAGTGCTTCATTTTATATTCTTTGAGTAAGAAATCATTTAAGCAAGTTTTAGTATCTGGAATTAATTTCTGACCTGTTTTGTGAATTGTACATGCAGTAGGGATGATCCATTCCTCTATATTCCTTCAAGATTAACTGAATGCCTCTTGGCCTTGATTCTAGATCCCTTTCTGACACCATGTCTCTCATCCTATGTTATGATTCAAGACAAACAGGCGGCGTAGCAACACATCAGGACAGATAGCAGCAACATGAAATATAAATGAACTGATTAACTGACAGACCATTACATACATGCATGCTTATATCTCAACAGCTCCCTAGAAAATGGCAGTCTGGCTTGCACATGTTCAGTATTTATACACATGTGTAAGCCCATGGAAGGCTTCCTAAAACTATACGTGCATACTGATCTACACTAACTTCATGTCAGCCGTAATGACCTGTGTGTGGACGCAGTGTTGTATGGATCAGTTAAAAAGTACTCCCTAACATCCCAAAACAAATGGTTTGGTGGGGAGGTTTAACTCTTAAGAACATGCTAAGAGTATTCATAGGCCAGTTTAAGTGGGAGTGGGAGAAGTGTAAGCATCATCTTCTGTTTGCATACAGAGAGTCACCCCAAGAATACACAGGTTTGTTAGGCCTATGATGTAGAGGGATGAAGCCCTGCATATGGCCCAGGTGACTGAAGTTCAAGTAGTAGTCCCAGAAATGGAGGAACAAGTGTGGGGAGGAGTGAAGAGACTATGCCTGCTCACCTTTCTCAGGTGGGAGGGATGAGGGACATGTTTGGGAAGACTGCATCTACTGTGTCTCTGGTAGTGATACTGAAGATCATAATAAGTGCACACCATGCCTTGTTGGTGGGGGAGCACAGGGTGGTGTGTGCATACCTCTCACCTATCCAGATTTTCAAAGAATGTCCAGATTTTTTCCTAATATTTTGGTCTGTTCGTCATAACATTTATGTTTTTCTGGCAAATCACTGAGGACACACGTCACTAAATAATGACATACAGCAGCAACAAATCCATAAAAAGCATTTGCCACCAGTAAGAGAAAGTATTTATTCATCTCTAATACAAAACTGCAGTTAAAACAGCAAGTAAAATCTACACTCCATAGGAAAGATTGCTGGAAGAACAGCCTGTTGGCAAGGGATAGTATGCATCCCTGCTATACTTTTAATAACATCGATGGCCAGTTAGGTAGAATTTTGAGATTATGCACAGAGGATGAGGATTTCACAATGAAAATGGAACAACTAAAAGGTAACTTTATTCAGAGGGGCAAAATGTGGCACAGACCTTTGCTAGGCATAAGAAGTATAGGCAGGATAGAATGAGCCCATGGCTGAAGTCCAGGGAAAGAGGATAGCCTGAAAAGTTTAAATAAGAAATCACAAGATAAAGGTCTGAGATGTATGCTTACTTATAGTAGCAACATACATGGTGTCTGTGAATAATTATGAATAACTGGAAGATCTTAGCCACTGATGAGAAAATGAGAACAGCAGCTGGCAATAAGCCATCTTTTGGTTTCAGGAGAAATAAGACCTTGAAAGATCTGTTGGGTAGTGAAGGTAGGTACGTACATAGACATATAGAGGAAAGGAAAGGGACTAGACCATGTGGTTCCTGTAAGGCATGTTGCTATATAAATCCACACACTGATTTTGTTCACCCTAGTACAGGAAGAAATTATCGTTTCAAAGTGAATGCCAACTGTAGATCTATGGATGTTATTTATTTAGCTACATGCCAATCTTGTAATAGTTAATATATAGGAAAAACAAATTGTATGTTAAAGACTAGGATACTGAATCATGTTAGCCATCAGGCTGAAAAATGAACACAATGCTCATTTTAGGCATATTTCACCATGTGTAGGACATCATTTTAAGTTTATGGTTATAAGGACTATAATGAAAGGGAACAGAGGGGGCGATACAGTAAACAGAACTGAAATTGAAGAAACTAGGTGGATTATAGAATTGACAGCCCATAGTTTGCCTGGCCTCAATGAGATCATTCCTATTAAGCACGCCCATAGAAAATGGCGGGTTCAGTACTGAATAGTGATTGGTCATCATTTTAAATGGTTGCCTTTATTTGTAATGTATTGTCTGAAGAAGGGTAATAACACAAAAGCGCTCACATTGTTTTTGATTTTACTTGCTGTTTTTAACTACAGTTTTGTATTAGAGACAAATAAATGATTTATCTTACTGGTGGCAACTGCTTTTTATGGATTTTTTTGCTGCTGGCTGTCATAAGTGGTTGGCTTTGGTGAGGTTTTCCTGTTTTTTGGATTTTACTTTTGAAATAATGACATACATTTGAGTTTCAGACTTCATATCCTTCAAAAATACATGCTAACACAAAACCTGTTATTCTTGCAACTTTTTTATGTTTATGAGAGTAATATTTAAAATCAGCCTCTATTTTTGGATCTTTGTCCCACCATTATTTCAGGCTTTGTCCTCTATTTTTGGATCTTTGTCCCACCATTATTTCAGGCTTTGTCCAAATTTCTTGCATAAGAGGTTAAGAAGTATGGGAAGTATCATCACAGATGCAGTGCACAGCATTACATGCTGGGGGAGTTTGGGTCCCCAAATAGGCAAATCACCACAGAGCTGGGAATGCTCTCCTCACAGTGTCCCATGTAAAGCCTACACAGAGCAAGCCTGCAACCAGCACTTAGGAGGTGTTGGAGCCTTAAGCCAAACAAAAAACATGTCTGCAGTTTAATGTCCACTCCTCTGATAGCCCCAACCCTTGACAATGGTAGCTCTTGCAGAATGAACAGGCCAGTGACTGGGAGCAAAGCTGAAGATCAGTAGCAGACATATAAAAGGAAGTCACAGATTTTTCACCACTTAAGCTACTTTATGGCCACAGGGTGAGGGGACCCTTAGACTTCTTTCATGATGTGTGGGAGGATAAATGTGATTTTCATGAGGTGACTGTTTTGGAGAATGTGCTGGATTTCAGGACTGCATTTAGAGAATTCATGGGGTTGGCATTTCAGTGAGGTTAATCCTTGCCTGTTTCTGCTTTCGGAGAAGTGGAATGTGATGATTTGGGTTAATGCGGTTGTGATTAAACTATTCATGTATGTAGAGTGCAGCAATCTCTATGGTACCACAGTTTGATTTTATTTTGGGGGGGGGTTATTAAAAAGTAATAGAAAATCATCAGACAACCTGTGTAGAACATTATATAGGAATGAGGTGTACTAACTGATTCTCTGAGAGAGTAGCTGATGTAATGAATAGACTACCAAATTGCAGTACAGCAAGCAATAGTTTAGATATTTTTAACCACAACCTGGACACTTATGGGAATAACTGTTTTAGTATATTGGAAGGCTAGAAGGGCATTATTCTCCATGCCTGAAATACATGTACGTATGAGCATGCAGCACAAACACACCAGTAACAAATGGATCTGATGTTGTTAATCTTCTTCCCATTCATCACTGATGGGTTCGGTTCCAAGCCCCTTGGAACTGTGTCGGCCTAATACCAAGCTCGCGTACACCAAAAATTCTCGAGTTAAGCTGCCACCCACAATGCCCTTCTTCCTGTTACCTCAGATCTCGTTTGCCACATAGCCATATAGCAGCGTTTCAACGAGCTCTCCAGCTAAGTGTTCTATTTTATTGAAAACTGTGTATTTTTTAACCTTTTTTTCCCCTAATCTCACTCGTTTAGCATTATTTTATCTAACTAGCAATGCATATCCCGGCATCTCTCAATCCAAAGGTGACAGCAGAAATTTTCAGCCGTTGGGGGCAGCCTTGCTGCGACCTCTTCGCCTCCCCTTCGAACAACAAATGCAGCAGCTTTTTTGCCCTCTTTCCCCCAGAGGGGGAGTCCCTGAGAGATGCTCTGACTCACGACTGGCCCACGGGTCTCCTCTATGCTTATCCTCCAATTCCCTTGATACCCCTATTTTTAAAGAAAGCAGTTTGGTTGAGATGCAAGGTGATCCTCATTGCCTCATTCTGGCTTGGTCAAGTGTGGTTCCCCTTCCTCCGGCCTCACCTGTTACAACCTCCATGGATCCTGGGCACTCGCCCAGACTTAATTTCTCACCTCCAAGTGTTGACTCTCCCAAATCTGTCCACTCTCAAGCTGACAGCTTGGTTTCTCCACTTCTGTTAGTCGCCAGGCAGGAAACTCTTTTCTCACCTGTTCGTGATATAATTCTGGCCTCCCATAAGCCATCCACCAGAAAACTTTACAGAAATAAATGGAAAAGGTTTGCTCTTTGGTCAGAAGAACGGATGCTAGATCCCTTCTCAGCTCCTGTCTGTGTTATACTTCAATACCTTTCTGAGTTTTTTGAGATGGGAGCATCAGCTTTTAACATACAAGTCCATTTATCAGCTATTTCCAACTTTCATAACGGATTAGAGAGTACTCCACTTATCTTCACCCACCTATGCAAGACCTTTCTCAAAGGAGTGTTTCATAGCAGACCTCCAGTCAGGTGTCCATTAGAGGCATGGAATCTCTCCCTAGTACTACAGTCTCTCTCTTTACCCCCTTTTGAGCCTGCTGCAAAATGTGATCTCAAATTCCTGTCAAAGAAATCTCTATTTTTAGTAGCTGTCACAGCAGCTAGAAGGATATCAGAATTACAAGCCTTATGCATCAAGAGACCATACTTAATTTTTCATAAAGACAGAGTATCACTATGTACTAATCCATCTTTTCTTCCCAAAGTGATTTCTGATTTCTCTGTGAACCAATCCATTGAACTCCCAGTGTTTTTCCCAAACTATTCCAATAAAGGAGAATACTGTCTACACTCATTGGACGTACATAGGCAACTACATTTTTACTTAGACAGGACTAAATCTATCTGCAAGTCAGATCAACTTTTCATTTCCTTCTCTGGCCCAAAAATGGGATATGCTGTATCAAAAGTGACTTTATCAAAGTGGCTCAGAGATTGTATTGTTTTTTAATATTCATGTACAAATGAACCTAAACCTCACACTATCAAAGCACATTCAACTAGAGCTATAGCAACTTCTGGTGCTTTTCACTCCAGAGCTTCTATGGATGACATTTGCGCAGCAGCCGTTTGGGCTAAACCTCACACTTTCATCAAACATTACAAGTTGGATATGGTCACCAGGGGAAGAGCAGCCTTCGGCTCAATGGTGCTCAGGAATGTTCTTCCATATGGGCCACCCAGGTTTCTCAGGTAGCTTGGGATTCTGTCCCATCAGAGATGAATGGGAAGAAGATTAACAACATCAGATAAAGAAGTTGTGTCTTACCATAACGTTCCATCTGTGTTGCTGATCTTCTTCCATTCATCACATCCCACCCTCCGTCCCCCACCAAAGGCTTATGGTGAATCTCATGGGTCCTTGTGGTGTTTTCAGGGTTTTTGCACAGAAATGGCCTCTGCTTTACTTCTATGTATCTTATGCAAACTTGATCTGAGGTAACAGGGAGAAGGGCATTGTGGGTAGCAACTTAGCTCCAGAGTTTTTGGTGTACGCGAGCTTGGTATTAGGCCGACACAGTTCCGAGGGGCTTGGAACCAAACCCATCAGTGATGAATGGAAGAAGATCAACAACACAGATGGAATGTTATGGTAAGACATAACTTCTTTTTGGTATGACTAGACAATAAAAGCCCAAGAATATACTGATGGACAAAGTTGCATCTGATGTTGTAAATCTTCATTCATTCCTTACTGATAGGACTTACCAAGCTCGTGCCCGAAAAAAATTCTCAGCTAAGTCCTACCCACAGTGCCCCTCTCATAGTCTCTTCAGTTCTCGTTTACCGCGTTCCTTGTCAGACGTGCCAAGCCTTTCTCTCAAGCTAAGTGTAGTGTTTTTGTGGTTTATCATATATAATTACCTTTCTTTAGTTTTCCTTAAGGTTATCTCTTTTGTCTTTAAATTCTATACTAAACCCTACCCTCTACCTTCGGTAGTTCTTTTCATAGCATCGTTGGTACTATCCCTCTCCCCTACCTCTGGTAGGCCCTTTCCCTTACCACTTTTTGGTATTTCTTAGTACCATTGTTGGTACTCCTTCCTTCTATCTCAAAAAAAAAAAAAACTCTTCTACTCTACTATAGCTGTTGTTTTTTTGGTAGTTTATAGTTGTATTTAGGAATATAGTGTTTGTGTGATTTCTTTTTCATAATGTCTGATAAAGTGAAACTAGGTTTCAAGTAGTGTGATAAGTGTGGGCATAAGATGCCCAACTCAGACGGTCACACCCAGTGTGTTTATTGTTTGGACATTGAACATCTTAACGTGTCTTGTAATGTTTCCTCTGATGTCCTTCAAGAATGCAACTGCAGTCCTGACATATGGGTTGTCCTGCCTCAGGCAGCCCTTCGGTCGGCCGGATTCCAAAGTCTGGGTCCGGCGTCGGCTGATGTCGCCTCCTCCCTGACGTCAGAGCGGCTGGGGTATAAAGGCATCAGCCGACGCCATCTTCTTCAGTCTTTCTTGCCACGCGGTGCCCGAAGCAGAAGCAGTTCACAAGTGCCGGTCGGTCAGCTCCTGTGTTTTCAGTTACCGAAGTCATCTAAAAAGCTAAGTACCCCATTGGGGAACATTTTTTCTTGCCTCAGCCGATGTCAGAACTAATTGAGAAAGTTAATAATTGTTTGTCTTGTGGTAAACAAATACCTCATAAGGACTTCCATTCTTACTGCCTCCCTTGCCTGGGCCCAGACCACGTCTCGGCCTGTGCTGCCTGTGCTTGCTTTAATAAGTGCACTCTCAGGTGCCGGGCAGAATTTGCCGAAAACTTTTTTGGCGAATCCTATGCTTACATCATGCCATCGGAACAACCGACAGCACAAACTACCAAAAAACGTATGGACCGGGACCGACACCCTCGGCCCGCGTCTTCCACCGATACTACTCCTAAGCCCCCCGCGAGTGCTTCGGTCCCTTCGGAAGCGATTATTCAACCGCTCCAGGCCAACGACACCGCATTAACACGTTCTTCGGTCTCGGAGACTACACCGGTGCCGGTTGTTGATTTTCCTCCAGAAACCGAAGTTCTCGATCTACTCGACACCATTCCTGTTGACAAGGTTACCCCTGCACGTGGGGCAGCTAGGCCTCCTGTATCCATGTCCATCAAGGCCTTTGCACGTGCTAAGGCCGCCAGCCAGGCCAAGGCCCATCCTAAGCCTACCTCAAAGGCCCCTTCTTCTGATAGACAGATCATGTCTCTTGCTGCAGATCTAATCTCTCTTATCAGGGGGTCTCAGCCCCATCCAGACAGAGGTTCTCAGCCACCTGCAGAAAAAAGGCCTAGAACTGAGCAGGCCGACAACCTCTCTTCAGATGAAGCCTCTGGGGTTTCAGAGCATTCAGATACCCAAGAAGAATCCTTCCAAGCCTATGAAGACTCTGATGCTGAGTAATCAATTCCCTCTGCCTCTCCTCCGGAGGATTTTTCTTTCGGTGAAGTCCTCCACTCCATGAGGGAACATTTTAAGTGGCAGGGTCAGGAATTCTCTGATTCTAGGAAAAGGCTCCGTACCTTCCTCAAGTTACCCCAGCACAGACCTTTGGCTATCCCTCCAGTTTTGGATGTCCTGGATGATGTATTCTCAGACTCCAGTGCTTCCCCTGATTCTCTCCCTCCTGCCCCTGTCAAGCCAGACAGATATTACAGGGTCCCTGACACTCACAAGCATTTCTTTAAGGCCCAATCTGTGGATCTAGAAACTATTTCACAGGTCCCCAAAGGAGTGGCTTCTTCCACGGCCAAAAATCCACTACCAGCTGACAGGGAAGCAAGGTCCCTGGAGAGATGGGGTAAACAAGTTTATACCTCTACCACCCTTGCCATGAGGTCACGTAACTGCCTTTTTCATATGTTTAAGTACCAGGATTATTTACTGGATGATTTGCAGAAAAAGCTAGCCTCTCCTGAGCCTATAGATAGAAAGGCATTGCAGGATTTGGTTCATAATTCTCAGCAGGTTAGCAACCATTTTCTTCAGTGTGGTTATGATGCATTGGAGGCTTCATGTAGGGCAGCTATGACAGGGGCTGTTATCCGTAGACATGCTTGGTTGAAAGAGCAGCCACTGCCGGATCATGTTAAAGTAAAGCTCCTGGACGCACCTCTGGATAAACAGAAGCTTTTTGGTGCTAATGCTCAGGGTGTGTTAAAGTCTATTGAGGAGAAGGCAAAATCAGTACAGACAGTAAAAGATTTCCTCCAGGTTCAGCCACCCAGATTCAGCAGGAATTGGCCTTCAAAGAATTGGTCCTTTCCAGACTCAGACAAGTATCAAAGGGGAAAGAAAAGGCGTGCACGAGGTAGAGGGCAATACCGAGGCTCCTACAGGGGCCGCCAGTGGCAACCTCAAAATCAAAGAAGTGGCACAGGTACTTCACCTGCACCACAGGGACAATCACAATGACTTACCTATCACTCCGCCTACCAAGGCTCAAAGAGAAGCACCTTTAGGTGGAAAATTATCTCTATTCTCAAGAAACTGGTACATTATAACAAAGGACAATTGGATTCTGGACATAATAGACAGAGGTTACAAGTTCCACTTCCATACTTTACCAACAGGACAAGGCATGCCAAACCTGCCACAAAATCAAAGGGCAGAGGCACTCAGGGAAGTCTCAAAGCTGTTACAAATAAAAGCAATAGAGAAGGTTCCTCCTCAGGAACAAGGCAAAGGATTTTACTCAAGACTGTTCCTTGTTCCAAGAAAAGAAAAGCAATGGAGGCCTATTTTGGACTTGTCCGTACTAAATACTTTTCTCATGGTGCCAAAATTCAAGATGCTGACGTTACAGCAACTTCTTCCCATGTTGGGCAAGGGGTCTTGGCTGGTTACTCTGGACCTCAAGGAGGCATACCTGCATGTCCCTATCAGACACAGTTGCAGAAGATACCTCAGATTTCTTGCAGGAACAGAGCATTATCAATTCTCAGCATTGCCGTTTGGCTTATCTACTGCACCCAGAGTATTCACAAAATGCCTGGCATCAGTAGTGGCACACTGCAGACTCCAGGGGATTCAAATATACCCTTACCTGGACGACTGCCTCATACAAGCAGACAGCAAACAAACCTTGACAAAACACTTGGATTATGTCATTCAGTTGCTACAGGCTTTGGGATACACAGTCAACATTCAAAAATCAAGAATACTGCCATCCCAAGAGATTATTTTTCTAGGAGCAAAGCTGAACACACAGCTACAAATGGCCTTTCTCACAGAGGAGAAACAAGAGCATTTGACAGACTACTTCAAAAGCCTAGCAAAACTAACCCACCTGACCGCAAGGAAGACCCTGCAGGCCCTGGGGTTCATGGCATCTTGCATTCTTCTAATCCCTCTGGCAAGACTACACATGAGAAAGCTACAATGGTACCTCAAAAGCTTGTGGTCTCAACACAGCCACAACCTAGAACACATAATTCCTCTCATACCATGCCTGCAAAGGGAATTTTTATGGTGGGCTCAAGCAAGTCACTTAAACGAAGGCATGCCTTTCAACAAAGCTCCAACAAGTCAAACTATTACAACAGACGCCTCAGACTATGGATGGGGGGCGCACATGGATGGCAGATGCATTCAAGGGCAATGGACTCCCATGGAAAGGCATCAACACATAAATTAAAAAGAGATGTTGGCAGTGATACATGCAATAGAAGCCTTTGGAAAATCTCTTCAGCAAGGCCATCTGCTAATAAGGACAGACAACACCACTGTCTTGTGGTACATAAACAAACAAGGGGGCACTCATTCCTACCCCCTCTGCAGACTAACAATGACTCTTTGGGAAAAGTCCCTGAAACTGAACATCTACTTGCAATCCCAGTTTGTCCCGGGCAAGGACAATGTTCTGGCAGACAGGTTGAGCAGAAATTTCTTGAATCCACACGAATGGATGCTGCACCCATGCGTTTTCTCACAAATAACAACTGCATGGGGAAGACCAGACATAGACCTCTTTGCATCTCCTCTCAATCATCATCTGAAAAGGTTTTGCACAAGGATTTACCATCCTCTAGCTTGGAAAATGGATGCTCTTTCCTTCAGTTGGAATGCCCTAACAATTTATGCATTCCCTCCCCTACCTTTAATCACCAAGGTGTTACTGAAGATCAAGGCAGAACAACCAAGAGGAATCTTGATAGCTCCAGACTGGCCAAGGCAACACTGGTACCCACTGCTACTGAGCATTATTCACACCAAACCGTGGCCCTTGCCTCAATGGCCTCAGCTCCTGACTCAGCACAACTACAAGACTGTTCATCCGAAGCTGCAAACCTTAAAGCTGACAGCTTGGAGAGTTCCATGACTGGGATCCATGACTCCCTCTCCAAAGAAGTTCAGGAAATTTTGTTGGAGGCACGCAGACCTTCCACCAGAAAAACCTAATCGGCCAAATGGAAGAGATTCACCATCTGGAATGTCAACAAGGGCCGGGATGCATCCCTGATGAGCATACCTCTGATATTAGAATACTTGGCAGAAATGTTTCACAGTGGTCTTTCATACTCTTCCATCAAAATCCACGCTTCAGCTATCTCAGCACATTACAACTGTGATCCACCAGTGTTTTCGCATCCTTTGCTAAGACAGTTTCTAAGGGGTATAAAGAATATCAAACCTCCAAGGAAACAACCAATTCCTGCATGGGACCTCAATTACGTCTTGGAAAAATTAACTCTTCTTCCTTTTGAACCAGCAACATCTTCAGAAATGCAATTCCTATCTTGGAAAACAGTTTTCCTGTTGGCAGTCACCTCAGCAAGAAGAGTCTCGGAGATACAGGCCCTCATGGCAGTTCTAAACCAAGCAATTCACCTGCCTACTTTCTTTCCTAACCCTCAAAACAAAGGGGAAAAGCTGTTGCATACTTTAGACATTCACAGGCAACTACGCTACTACTTGGACAGAACAAAGTCTACCAGGAAGTCTGACCAACTGTTCGTAGCCTATGCTGCCAGGGCACAAGGAAAGGCAGTCACCAAGCAAACTATCTCAAAATGGATTGGACACTGCATCAGATTCTGTTATTCTTTCCATGGAAAAAGTGTGCCAGTCAATATTAGACCACACTCCACCAGAGCTATGGCCACATCCACAGCCTTTCTAAGAGGAGTGGCTATAAAAGATATTTTAGAGGCTGCTACATGGAGCTCCGTGCATACATTTACCAAACACTACAACCTGCCATTATACTCCAGATCCCGTGCAGGCTTTGCTTCGGCAGTCCTGCAGGGCCTTCTAGCTACACCATCTCTTGCTTAGTCCTACCACCCCCAGCTTGGCTATGGTATTCAACCCATATGTCAGGACTGCAGTTGCATTCTTGAAGGACATAGTACAGTTTTGTACCTACCATAAATGTAGATGTCCGATAGATATGCAACTGCAGACAGGTTTTCCCTCCCTCCTACCCCTCTGTTTTTTCCCTTGGGTCCATTTCCCCCCTTTTCCCTATAAGCTGGGGATATCTGTTATGGTGTATCTGTTTATTACTGTTGTGCATTTCTGGATTTTCTGTTTATCCATTCACAAAATTTAGCCTTCCTTGGAGGGCACCTGGCATCTGGGGCAAGAAACACTGAAGAAGATGGCGTCGGCTGATGCCTTTATACCCCAGCTGCTCTGACATCGGGGAGGAGGCGACATCAGCCAATGCCGGACCCAGACTTTGGAATCCGGCTGACCGAAGGGCTGCCTGAGGCAGGACAACCCATATGTCAGGACTGCAGTTGCATATCTATCGGACATCTACATTTATGGTAGGTACAAAACTGTACTTTTTCAGTAACTGTACGTTAGCTGAATGCAAGAACAAACTCATTTTGAAGGGTATGTTGAAAACTCCCTTTTTGGAGGCTGTCTCTGTGACAGAGGTCTCACCACCTCCTAAATGCAAGGATGCTAAAAAACAAAGAAAAAGGGAGTCACTCAGTGCCGACATCTCCATCCTCTTCGGAACCGAGTCGACACCAGAATTCTTCCATGCCGTCAGCGCAGACAGCTTCAGCACTGGGGTCTCTGTCCTTTCTCTCGGTGCCGACCTTGATCACGACACAGGCTCCTATTCTTGTACCAACATCAGTACCATCCCCGGCCATGGTACAGATGACTTACACGGCTCCACCCATGATGACACCTGCGGTTCCAAAGCTTGAGTACCTTGCCAAAACAAGGTATTCCCCATCTTATGACCCTTTTTTGGGCAGCAATTCAGCCCATATATTGAACTACCAGAATCTCCATCGACAGCGTCCATCAGATCCGCCAGGAGTCTCTCGGAACAAGATGTAGTGAGGGTTGTGGAGAAGCGTTTGGCAGCTAGAGGCTTACTAACCCTGACTAGATCTTCCCTCCCTCTTGGAACAGAAGCTTTCCCAGCATATTCACCTGTTTATCCTCCTCCGACCTCCTCACAGGTTTCGGAGATTTCAGTACCAATGTCCATTCTGGTGCACCCTGTCTCAGCTCTAACAGTGGAGGCTTCCTTGTCGGCCCCAATAACTCTTGGTGCCACAACTCCTTTGGAACTGGTGCACTCTCAGAGCAGTGATTGGGCTGTTGGCACTGTGACGCCTAGTTCGGCACCAGTTTTTTCTATGGCACCTTCTATGGTCCCGGCTTCAGCAGCTATCGGTCCTCTCGGAGCTCCTCACCTGGAGGTGGGCTCGTCGGGGTGGGGTGTGACCCTGGTTCTGAGGTTGTCCTTCTTGGTTCCAGGCTCCCATCTCTCTTTGGGCAGGCCTACTTTCCAGGTGATGGAGAGGATCCTTGCTTCTACAGGCTCAAAGTTGGCACCATTGGCATTGGAACCAGAACCCCCCTCTAGCATGCAGCTGTCCCAACCTCCTACTCAAGGATCTCAGGCACGGGAGCTGCAAGACCTTCCCTTGAAGGGAACCCTTTCTCCAGAGTCCTCCTCAGAAGACCTCACTGGGGAGCCACCCCTGGAGAAACTTTGCAAGAGGGAGCATCTCAATTCCCTGAGGAATACATCACCGAAGACACCGATTATGATGAGAAAGAAGGGTCCCCATGGTCTCCCCCAGAAGATATCTCATTTGGAGACATTCTCGAGATCCTCAAGCAGAGGGGAGATTGAAAATCCTCCAAACCCTCAGAGGAATGGAGGAATTGGTGTTCTTGCAGGCTTTCCGTGCTCAACCATCTACTTCCTGGGTGACCCCACCTGCAGATGAGCTCATTAGGCTTATCGTGCAGTGTGCCTGGAAGGCTCTGGACAACACAGAACCTGTCCCCCAGAGGCCTGATAAAATGTTGTCCATGCCTGAGGACCAACCCATCTGGTCCAAACAGCTAGTAGTAGATTCCATGGTTGTGGCGGCAGCCACTAAGAGGGAACTGGCAGAAGATAGCTCCACTGTTCATCCCCCGAACAGGGAGTCTCGGGCTTTGGACAGACTGGGGAAGCAGACCTTTGCTTCAGTGACCTTTGCCATTCGGTTGCTGAATTATATGGCACACTTTACTCGCCTCAAAAGAGACCTAATTTCAGAAATGTCTGCCTCTTTGGTGGGGTTACTGCCTGAGGAGGTGCGTGATACTGTTATCTCCCAGCTAGCTACCCTAGAATCCATCTCAAACTCCTTGATATGCTTGATTTCTCACACTACCAAGGGGGCAGCTCGTGCAGCCGTATTGGCCATCGGCATGAGCCGGCATTCTTGGATGCATTTGTGTGACTTTGCGGACCCTTTCAAATTCCTTTGTCAGTGCGCCTGTTGACAAATCTTCCCTCTTTGGTCCAAAAGTAAGATACACATTATCACGCAGTGAGAAAGATGGAAAGACCTTGTCTGCCATGGACATATGTCTCCCCCCCCCCCCGAGATCCTACTCCAGGAATCGGGGGGGGGGGGATTGTGGTTCAAGAAGTCCCAAGTATTTTTTCGTTACACTCATGATGAGCATTCCCCCCGGGGCAGAGAGTAACTCATCTGGAAGACATCCCTTTCGGGGCAGAGGGGGTCCGCGCAACCAGGACGCTATGGATTAATTCTCAGGCCAACCCTTCAAGCACTCCTGAGCAGCGGCCCAATTGCTATCCTCTGGAAGCAGTCAAGGGATGATTCTCGAGGCACCTACAAGCCTGGCAACTCATAACAACGGATTCATGGGTGCAGAGAATAATATCCAGAGGCTATCATATCCCATTTGATCTCACTTCCAGACCTGTAAAACGAATCCCTGATGTTCCTGGTCAGAGGGATGCTGCAGCCTTGGAAATCAAAAAGCTGCTAAGAAAAAGAGTCACCCAACCAGTCCCACCAGACCAAATAGGATCTGGTTTTTACTCTAGGATCTTTTTAGTGCCAAAAAAAACAGGGGACTGGAAACCAATTCTGGATCTCAGCCTACTAAACAAATTCATCAAACGTCAAAAATTCCCAATAATCACAGTGCAGTCCATTCTTCCCTTTCTGGGGAAGGACAACTGGATGTTCTCTATAGAATGTCAGGACGCGTATTACCACATAAAGATGGACAAATGCTCTGGAAGATTTCTTCGCTTCCAGCTGGGAGCCAATCACTACCAGTTCAGGGTACTGCCCTTTGGTCTCTCGACAGCCCCCAGAGTGTTTACCAAATGTATGTCAGTCATAGTAGCGCATCTCCGACTACAAGGATTCCAAGTTTTTCCATATCTAGACGATTGGCTCCTCACCGCCACGACCTGGAACCTTCTCATTCTCAGTCTCTCTTACACTCAAGGCCTTGCTCTTCACTTAGGTATCACATCCAATATGGAAAAGTCAAACATGCCACCAACAAGAACACTGGAATTCATTGGAGTGATCTTTGACATAAATGTCCTGGAATTAGGGCAGTTCCCTTAGCGTTGCAAGCATTTTTACACATCCCTTCCTTCCAGGACTATTGCAGTACAATTGGACAACATGTCAGTCGTCTGGTATGTCAGCAAACAAGGCAGAACCAGGTCTTACCCCCTATGTCGGGAAGCCATGAGAATGTGGCATTGGGCAATGGCTTCCAACCACTTTCTCAAAGCAACGCACATTCCCGGGAGTTCCAATCTCATTGCAGACAATCTGAGCAGGAACATACTGATGCCTCACAAGTAGTCCCTCGACCCGATTATAGGGGCTCAAATCTTCCATCCCTGGGGCAGGCCTTGCTGTGACCTGTTTGCTTCCCCCTAAACAACAAATGCAGAACTTTGCCCTGATCCCCCCTCAGGGGGAGTCACTGAGGGATGCTCTGATGCACAATTGGCCCCTGGGTCTACTATACTCCTTTCCCCCATTTTCCCTCATCCCAAAATTTCTACAGAAAGCTCAAAGTTTGAGAAGCAAAGTGATTCTCATTGCCCCTTATTGGCTCTGTCAAATCTGGTTCCCATTTCTATGGCCCCACCTGATCCACAGTCCATGGATCCTGGATCAATCTCAAGGACTGTTGACTCACCCTCAGGGATTGATTCACCCCAATCTCCACAGCCTCAAGCTCACAGCTTGGTTTCTCCACTTCGGATGATTGCCAGGCTTCCTAATATTTCATTCCTTGTTCACGAGATCCTCCTGGCTTCGCACAAGCCATCCACCAGAAAAATTTATTTCAGTAAGTGGACTAGGTTTTCTATATGGGCCAAATAACAAAACATGGATCCCTTCTCTATGCCTATTCAGAAGATCCTTCAATATTTCACTACCCTATTGCACGCTGGAGCTTTAGCATCGATGATTACAGTACATTTAGCAACTTTTACAAATTTTCACAATGGAATCGACAATTCATCAGTTATGTCACACCAACTGTGCAAAACCTTCATGAAAGAAGTATTACATATTAAACCTCCTGTCAGGCCCCCTACAAAGCCATGGGACTTGACATTTGTGCTTCAGTCATTAACAAGTCCTCCTTTTGAGCCTTCTTATTCATGCAATGTAAAATTTTTGTCCTGGAAAACCCTACTCTTAATAGTCCTTACCTCAGCGAGAAGAGTGTCTGAGTAACAGGCTTTGAGTGTCAAGAGACCGTATTTGATTTTCCACAAGGATAGAGTTTCTCTCCGTACTAATCCTTCCTTTTTTCCCCCCAAGGTCATTTCTGTTTTTTCCATCAACTAATCTATTGATCTACCCATTTTCTTTCCCCATCATTCAAGTAAAGGGGAGTACCTTCTACATACCTTTGATGTTCATAGGCAACTTCATTTTTACTTGGACAGAACAAAATCTCTTAGGAAAACATATCAATTGTTTGTGGCATTTGCAGGACCCAGGATGGGTAAGCCTATTTCCAAAATCACCTTATCTTCTTGGCTCAGAAACGCCATTATTTTCATCTACCAACAAAACAAAATGTCCTTGCCTTCCAAAATACAGGCTCATTCAACAAGATCGATAGCAACCTCAGTGGCCTTTCACTCCAGAGCCTCTATGGATGATATCTGCGCAGCAGCCACTTGGGCAAGTCCACATACCTTTATCACTCATTACAAATTGGATTTGGCCTCCAGGGGAAGAGCATCATTTGGTTCTATGGTGCTCAGGAATATCCTTCCTTAGGCCACCCAGGACTAAAGTAGCTGGGGACTTGGTCCTATTAGTAAGGATTGAATGAAGATTTACATCATCAGATAAAGAAGTTATGTCTTACCATAACGTTCCATCTGTGTTGTAGATCTTCATTCATTCATTACTTCCCACCCTCCTTCCCCCTGCCTGGACTCCTGGTGAACTTTAGGATTACCTTATTAGTTAGGGTATCTGCTCAGACAGAGCCTCCTACTGTCTTTATTAATATCTTTATAGTATAAGGGCAGGCAAACTCAATCTGAAGAGATTATGAGAGGGTAATTGTGGGTAGGACTTAGCTGAGAGTTTTTGGCGGGAGCAAGCTTGGTACCGGACATGTTGGTTCCGAGGACGGAACCAAAGTCCTAGCAGTAATGAATGAAGATCTACAACACAGATGGAATGTTATGGTAAGACATAACTTCTTTTTCTTCCTGTTTGGCAGAATAAGCTGTAGGCAGCATGGGAGGGACCTTTCACTGTAAGGAGAGAGAGCAATGTATATTATATGGTACAACTGCAGTGCAGGAGGTCTTCTCCTCCTTTCAGCTTTTCCCGTTGGGGTTGCTACAGCGGAACAACGGTCTGCAGAACAATTGGCAGTGGAGTGTTACAGTGTTGAGTTGCCAGCCCAGTGCCTAGCCTTCCACAGAAGGCACACACACACCTAGGGCCAATTTAGAGTGTCCAAATCCACCTGCAACATGTCTTTGGGATGTAGGAAGAAACCAGAGCTCCTCGAGGAAACCCACGTGACCACAGAGAGATTCTATCATATTAACATAATGAATCCCTACCATGAGAGGGAGTTATTTGTACTCTTATCTATGTTGCAGGAGGAATCAGAAGGAACTGGAGGGAGATGCTGTCATACACCTTCTTAGTGTGACATGTCAGTGCATGCTTTCACAGCTGCTATTCCCTGCCCAGGTTCAGGGAATCCAAGCAGCACTACACAAGTATAAGGACATGTTCATTCCTAAGCTAGGATGTACTGAAGCTGTAAACCACCATGTAGACTCAAGGACTCAAAGGACAATAAAATGACAGAATTAACTATTATGGCAAGGTAATGGCAAAAGGGTTCTATGCTGTTGCCATAAATGCAAAAAGCTTTCTTATGGGTACTAAAAAAAAAGTATTTGCAATTTAGTAAGGGGGAAAAATGTCAAGAGCTACATAAAGACAGTAAAGAGGGAGCCAAAAATGTAAAATGTTCAAAAGATGGGTGAAATTCATAATTGTTCTTTCACTAAGGGTGCAGTTGTGTATAGCAGAGCAGAACTGTTTTCATGCACGTACATACATTATTCCTTCTCAAAAATGTACTGCTTTATTTGGAATCAAACTCTGTGTTCTAAGCAGCTTTGTTTTAAAAAGGAAAAAAAAATCTTTTTATTCATTCAATTAATTAATTAATTAATTAATCAATCAATTAATTAATTAATTGATTGATTGATTAATTATAGCTTTCCTGCCCTTGCTTCACAGTAGTCCCCAGTAGTGTGCTTGCATTCCCCTCAGCCAAATTTTATCTGTGTCCTGGCCAACCTCCAATAAACCAAATGCCGTCTGGTTGCCCTGCACTGTGAGACCCTGCGTTGATGGAACGCTAAAGTGCTTTCAGCTAAACTAGTGTATGTTAGAGTTGTATTTTAATCTGTCCTCTTAACAGAAGACATTTTAGCTGTAGCCTTTTATTGCAAGCGTGCACACTACTGCCCCCCCCCCCATTTCTCTTCCTATTGTACTCCTAGGTCAATTACTTAAAACTACTTTCTTTCTCTTGGAAAAGGTTTACCTGTGTACCTGCAGTGCATACTTGTGATATTTGTCCCTGTAGAAGTGGTTGTCATTGTCACCATGCTGTACTAGAGTAGTAACACAAGATTTCTAGTTATTAGGAAGATACCATGATACACTGAGCTTGGTTTTCCTGATAGTTATCTTGGAAGCCAGCCTGGTCCAGTTTTCTGGCTCATAACCTTGTATTACTTTGCGTCTATTCCCCCTCCCCCACCTTGAACTTGCACTCCTGCCTCCCTCTCACTCCTGCTCCATTACAGAGGTATCAAAAAACCTGGAGTAGAAAGGCACCATCTTTGACTTAGCTTTCCTGCCCTTCCTTCATAGGAATCCCCAGTAGTGTGCTCACATGTAAGTACTACCTGATATTGTTTTTGTTTGCAATCCATATTTTCATTTTTGTGATGTTTCACACATGGTCTGTTTTTTTCATGCATGTTTTTAGTTGGTAACAGCTCTATATCTTCACTTATTTTCTGGACCTATGTTTCAAAGCATTTTTGTTTTTTGATTTACTCTACTTGCCCTGCATATAAATGTTTTGTTGTGTCAGTATGGAATTATAGCATATTGCGGCTTTAACAGGTACAATGCTGCTTTATTCACTAAAGTGAATATTGTCGCCTGCTGTCTGTACTTTACATCAGTAACCTGTTTGGCAATTAGAATAGAACTTACTGTAACCTCAAGGGATACAAGTGACTCTGTGCTTCTGTATAATACCACTGTTGTTATTCCTGACTTTAGTGGAGAATGCAAACTTGTGTGTAGCATCTTAGTAGTTACTGTTTGTTTTCATACCCTTTATTTGTGTCCTTCGGCTTTTCCCAGTTAGGGGTCGCCACAGCGGAACTCCGGTCCGCTAATGATTAGCAGTTGATTTTTACGTACCGGCTTGCCAGGCCTGACGCACAACCTTCAACGAAGGTACACCCATTCATGCATGTCTCCATGCAGAAGACGCTCTGGCTGAGAATCGAACCGGACAGCGTCTTACTGTGAGGCGACAACGCTACTGCAGCACCACCACCGCGGGTACCCTTTATAAAAATACAAAATAGTGTGGTGTATAATAGCTTGGTATCAACTGCAGTTACCTTTTTTTTGTTGTTGGTTTTTTTTTCTGCTTTCCTTGGCTTTGTGTTGCTCAAAGAATTGTGTTGTTTCTTTCATGGTATGCTCTCCCTCCCCAGCATCCTCTATCTTCTTAGTACTTGGTAATCAGAATGTTTTAAAACTTCAGACAGAATATTTACCTACTTTTCCTTTGGATTTCCAGTCCCCTCAGCAAAAGTTTTATCTGTGTCCTGGCCAACATCCAATAAATAAAGGTTGTCAGGTTGCCCTGCACTGTGAGCTCCTGTGTCGGTGGAACGCTAAAGTGCTTTCAGCTAAACTACTGTTATGTTAGAGTTGTATTTTAATCTGTCCTCTTAACTGAAGACATTTTTGCTATAGCCTTTTATTGTAAGCATGCACACTACTTAGACATTTTTGCTATAGCCTTTTATTGTAAGCATGCACACTACTTGTCTCCCCCCCCCCCCCCACATTTCTCTTCCTGTTGTACTCCTAGGTCAACTACTTAAAACTACTTTCTTTCTCTTGGCAAAGGTTTACCTATGTACCTGCAGCCCATACTTGTGATTCTTTATCCCTATAGAAGTGGTTGTCCTTGTCACCACACTGTACTATAGTAACAGCACAAGATTTCTAGTTATTAGGAAGATACTGTGATACACTGACCTGGAATTGACTGAGCTTGGTTTTCCTGATTTTCTTAGAAGCCAGCCTGGCCTGTTTTTTTGGCTCATCCTTCTCCATACCCCCATTCCCACCCACCCATGACATAATTTCCTTTATAGATAAACCTGCTTTGCCCCACCTTCACACTAACCAAGTGACACCCCCACTCCTCTAGTTATAGTCCGCATTACCATTAACCTGTAATGCCCACTGCCCTCCCCTCCGAGCCTTACCTATTAACTTTTTCTGTCACTCACTTAATAAAACTCCATTCAATCCTTATTTCTTCTAATAAACTTAAATAAATTCTTTACCCTTTAATTCTTTCTGACCTGAAACTAAATCATGGCTATATTTATTTATTTATTTTATTTATTTTTACATTTGTTAACCAGGTTAGTCTGTCTGGATTCTTAGAAGCCATTTTCATACCTTTTAAAACTCTATTTCTCTCCCTCCTTTTTCTAATTTTTTTCTCAGCTCTAACATAGTCCTCACCTCCTTACCACCCCATCTCCCACACACACTTATTCCACTACCCACCGTACAAATAACTTCTCCACCCCTATTGCTCCTTCTCTCGTTAACCATACCACTATATCATTTCACAAGTTCAAAGTATTGTACATACTGAATGCCCAACCTCTCATCAAAACAAAACATCAGGTCCTTTGCAAATATTTCTTCCTACAAATACTTCAAAACACAATACTACTCTTAGCTGGTGATATTCACCCCAACTCAAGCCCTTGCCAACTGCACTCTAACCACACTTACACAGCACCCCCACTTCCAACTGCCTCACAAATAACTCATTACAATCACAAGCCTCCAAAAATCTTTTTTGTCAATGAATATGCAAAGCATTGTCAATAAAAGCAGTCTGCTTCATGCCTGGATTGTTCAATATTGCCCTATCTGAGACATGGCTAAAACCTCATATTACAAACTGCGAAATTCTCCCCTGTTATAATATTCATCGACTGGAAGTAAAAAATGGTGGAGGAGTAGCTACACTCAACTCTGACCAGCTCTCTCTCTCCCCCCTCTCAGTGGATATCCCTGATTTCTGCCCTACCGAAATACTTTTATAGCAACCTGTAACCTAAATCAACACAAAAAACTTGCCATTGCAGCAGTCTATATACCCCCAGGTAAAAACATTCCCATACTCGAGCAGTTTCTTTCTTTGATTTCTGTATCCATTCCCTATGAAACCATTATCTTTGGGGATATGAATATTGACTGGAATCTTGTTAATAATGCTACCCCTAGCTACTCTATAAACCTTTATGGCTTTACCCAGCTGATCACCTCGCCCACACACCGGCAAAACAATTCCCAGAATGGCTCGGTCATCGATTGGATATTAGTATCCGACCCCCAGTGCTATCATATCCCTTCCACCCTATCTAACTCCCTTAGTGACCACCTCCCTACCTCAGTAGTAAGACACTCTCCCTAGCTTAACAAGAGTCACCAATACAGAGTGTCTCGTAACCTTAAAAACTACAACCTGTCACCCTAAACAAATTAATGTCCACTGTAAACTGGTCATTCCTGCACACATTACCCCTTGATGAGGCTGTCCAAAGCTTCAACAATGTATTCCTAGAAACCCTAAACACCCTGGCTCCCAGTAGAAAAATTAGTGTAAAATGTAATTACACATCATAGCTAAACCAGGCAACTTGATCACTTCTGAGCAACAGAGACCGTGCCTGGAGAGCATGGAAAAAAATAACTCAATTTTCTATATGAACTTTATTTATTTAACATTTGTTTACCGGGAAAGTCGGAACTAAGCCAATTTTCAGAGGAGGCCCAGGTTGAAATGCTCCACACGTATGTCTTTGTAACATGGGAGGAAACCGGAGCACCCAGAGAAAACCAACATGGATGCAGGGAGGACATGCAGACTCTGCACAGAAGGCACCCCGACCAAGAATTGAACCAGAGAACCTCTTACTGTAAGGTGACAACGCAACTGCTGCACTACTGTGCCTTATATAAACAGCTTCGCAACCAAGCAGAAAAGAAAGCCCTACTAGACAATAAATGTTCATAATACCTCTCCACAATGGAGGAAATTTTACAGAACCCTCAAAATACAGACCTATTGCCATATTATCCCCCTTATCCAAGATACTGGAAAAATGTATACGCAGACAAATACTACACCACCTCTTACAGGCAAACCTAATTGCACCCACACAGCACAGTTTCTGACCCTTGCACAGTACTACCACTGCCCTCCTATCTTTCGCACACAACATTGCTCAAGCCAAAGATAGTAATAAACTCGTATCAGCTCTATTCTTTGACCTACCCAAAGCATTTGATACTGTTGCCCAATCTCATCATCCTAAAGAAACTTTCTATCCTACAACTCTCTACCTCCACTACCTCCTAGTTTAACAGCTGCCTCTCAAACAGATATCAGTCTGTCAGATGGCAAACATCCTTCTCCCCTTTCCATCTTAAGACTGGGGTTCCCCAGGGCTCTATCCTGGGCCCCTATTTTTTAGTATATTTACAAATAACCTCCATGCCTCCTGCCCCCATTCTACCTAAATGCAGTACACAGACAATTCCACAATTATTAACACCTCTGACAATATACAAAATCTCCACACTGTCACTCAACAATCTCTGCACCTAGTAGAACAATTGCTAACTGAAAACAACCTGCTTCTCAATCCCAGAAAGACCAAACTTCTCCTTTTCCTTCCAAAAAAACTCAATCCAGCTAAAGACCAGTGACAAGTGGAGTACCACTGGGTTCAGTCCTGGGTCCTCTCCTGTTTGGTATCTACTTCTGTGAAGTACAGGCCAACACAGAAGGTCTTTGGCTAATGAAGTTCCCAGATGACTGCAAACTAGGAGCCATAATCAAAACTCCAAAAGATGTGGACATCCTACAAAAGGGCCTCACTGAGACAGATGCCTGGTGTCAAAGCCATGGCCTCAAGCTCAATGCCAAAAAGTGCATTGTCATCCCTTTTGGTAAAAACTCAGTACCCATGAACTACCACATAGGTGGTAGTCTACTTAACACTGAAAGTGTGATAAGAGACCTTGGGACACAGGTGGACATTAGTCTCTCCTTTGATAATCACATCACCACAGTAGTCAGGAAATCTTTCTACGTGGCACACCTCATCACAAAAGGTTTCTCATCCAGGAAAAAAGAGGTCATTGTTCCACTCTACTCGTCACTCATTAGACCCATTATAGAGTACAATGCCTCTTTTGGTATGTACCTCACAAGACATCTACAACAACTGGAAAGGCCACAGAAATACCTCACAAAGAGGATTACCGGCCTCAAAGAGATGCCCTATGCAGACCATCTCAAAAAAACTGCAGCTTTACTCTGTTGCATATCGCCTACTCAGAGGCGATCTCTGCCTAACACACAAAGCTATGTCAAACCCAGAGCTTTTAGACATACTCCACTTAAAAAAATCCCAATCCCTATGAGCTACACGCTCTAGGGACCTAAACCTCATCACCACAATAAACAGAACATGCTGGCGGGATAGATTCCTGTCCCAGAGACTTCCCATACTCTGGAACAAACTACCTATCTATATCAAACAAAGCTCCTCATTAGCACTCTTCAAGAAAAATCTTGATGATTGGATGGGAGATAGGAAATTCACCCCGGGGATCACTTCTGTGGCTGTGCTCGACAGTGGCACAGGAAAATAATTTTCTAGGGTGGTGAAAGCCAGGGTACCTTTGGCTAGGCTTATATAGGCCCTAGGGCCAATAGCCTAGTACCTACCTATGAACCTATAAGGAATCTTCACCATCTCATCCTTAGATAATACAATTATTACTGCCGACTCAAACACCAAATTGCTTGGCGTTACTATGGGCAACAAATTAAAATTCGACCTACGTATCTTAAACTGTATCAAAAAGTCCAATCAAAAACTAGGTCTTCTATACCACAACAACAAATATATACCTAAGAAATCTAGACCTACAGTGGCTCAAACATTTATTCTCCTTTCCCTGCTGTATGCTGCTCCCATACATACTAACCTCCAAAATAATCTCTTAACCAAACTAGAAACCACCTATAACAAGATACTCAGATTTGTAGCCAGTAATAGCTACAGATCCCATCATTGTATATCCCTGAAAAGCTTAAAATGGCCTGAACTCCCCCACATGCTTCAAATATCACAACTATAAATTGCACATAGCATCCTAAATAGCCCCAACTTCTGTCCTGCCCTTTCATCCACAATTACACCCTACACACCCAATCATGACCTTAGAAGCAGACAATAAAACCTACTTCAGGTGACCAATCCAAACAAATATATTGGAAAAATACTTTACAGTCATTCAGGTGCATACTCATGAAACAAACTTCCACTGTCCCTTCGCTCCACAACCAACAGTGGCAAATTAATTTCCAACATGCATGGATCTGTACTTGTCAGGAAATAGCCTAATGAATTTTTTTTCTTCTTCGCTCAATCAACATTACTTAGTAACTATGCTATTAAACACATCTTTTTGTACTATGTCATGATGTTACTCTGACTTGTATATTACATATTTTTTTTTATTTTAGGCATTGCTATATTCTTTGTATATAACTTAATGCTAACCAAATTTCTCAAATATATTGCTGCTGCATTCTCAAAATACTGTACTTTGCCTTGTAAATATTCATGTTGTATTCTTCTGTTTCTCTGTTTTTGTACTGGTAAGTATCTTACAACTTGAATTATTAGTTTTTTTTTCTTATTTTTTTAATTATGTTCCTGGAGCTTCTCTCCTTGGGTCTCCACTGAAAAAGGGCTCTCTGGGCTCGGTCGGACTAACCTGGTTAACAAATGTAAAAAATAAAATTAATAAATAAATTCACAGTCGGCTTGAACATTTGTATTTTTTATGTGTCACTTGAAATGGATAAAAGACTATAGAAAAAATCAGTGGTAGCTAGACTCACTTACCTCCAAATAATGGTAGAGGTAGGATTATTTACATGTCTTTAGTGTTCTTCTATTGCCATCTGCTTAAACCCTTTCATTTTAATGTCTATGGTGTTAGACTGACTGCATATTTGATCAGGACTTGAGGCATTGACCCCTGTCTATCAAAACATTATCCTGTACATCTGCAGCTCTAAATATACTAACTCTGAAATCATACAACAGCAGGAAACATAAAGAACACCAATGTAGTGTGAGTTCCCCAATTTCAATATACAAAATAAAAAAACAGAAATTCACAAAAACGCAGTGATTTTGCAAGAGTCAAGTCACACTGTACTTTCAACATGGGATCATGCAACAGTATTAAAAATGCTAAATTCTGTTCCCTACTGCACCTCAGTCTCTGTCTATTAAAACATGTCATGATAAAATACTGATCTGATAAAACAATACATAAAATCAGTGCTTCAATTAAACATGCAATCAATGAAAGGAAGAGAACCCTTGTTTTTTTTTATTGCCTGTGCAGGCATATATCAATTTGTATATTATTTGTTTAAGCCTGTTTCCTAATTTCTATTCAGTGAAGTATTTTTATTACTCAATTACAAGAACGTATGGCTAGTGGTTTATTTATTAGTATATAAAAGTATTGCACTGTTGGCATCTGCCTTTTGAAGGATAACTGTCTGAGCCATCACTACCAAATCCTGTATCATAGTTGTGTCATTTTAAGAGTGTTCAGTAACTGAATACTTGGTGTGTACGAATTGTCTATCTGGAGACAGCAATAGCATAAAATCAGGCCCACAGTATTGGCACTAGAAGGGTATCATTAACCCCTTCTGGAAGGCACTGTCTGGGTATGCAGAATAGTTTTGACCAGGCCACATTTACTGTTGGTAAGATTGCTCTGGGAAGACAGTGACTGTAATTCTGTTTTACAGCTGTTCATTGTAAGGCTTACCTGGGTATGGCAGGTACTGGTCATAACCTAAGGTAGTAATGTGCATTTGCTGTATGCTGTTAAAACAAATCACCCCAATGTGTAATTTGGTGGTCAGTATGTGCAGCTCAGGAGACCATATCCTCTATCGCTACACTTGAGCTTAGCCAAAAGGCCAAGAAGTACTTTGACTCTTCACTTGGTAGACTGTAATGCAAATCATGAAACCACCACCCCTGACCATAACATCACTGGTGTGATGTGGTATAGATCATGAAAAATAGACCCAGCTGTCAAATACTGCACGGTTGAATGACAGAACACAGAGGGGTGTTTTTAAAAGGGACAATGTCATGCATAAGTAGGAGTTAGTGTTCAGTCCACTTCCCTTCATTGTGATTGTTACATCTGATTGAACAGACGACAAGGGAAGTTTCTTCACTGATGGCACAAAGTTATATGTAGCAGTGGTGGATGGATGTAAGAGTCCAAAGAAGGATTTGGAAATGCCAGCCAAGTGGGTCGAAATGTGGTACTTGAGATTTGTTGTGGACAAATGCAAAGACCTGAACTTGGTCTACTCCAACCCTTTTCAGAATTGTCAGCTTAAGATGTAGAACTGATGAATGCAAATTAAGAAAAACACCTGGAGATGTTGCCACATCTGGATTGGACCACAAGGTGCAGAATAAGAAGGCAGTGGTAACAAGTGGAATGCTGGAGTAGACTCAAGAAGCAAAGAAATAATGCTTCTGTTATACTTGTCCCTAGTCAATTCAACTCTTGTGTACAGTTCTGTGCACTGTACAAACAGAGGAGCAGCAAGCTGGTTGAAGGAGTCCAGAGGAAAGACACCAGAATGTTCTTACAGTAGACCATAGAAGGCTATGACTAGGTTGGGCTACGGTGTTGACATAATGGTTACCCTCACAAACGCAAGGTACATGATTTGATTCACACCTTTGAAAGAGAAATTGGCAAGGCTTAAAATGTCCCACAAGGCCAGGTAACATAGTAGTCACCTATGAACCAAAGACTGAAGAGGCTAGGGCTATGCTGAACTAGAGACAGAACAGGCAGGATGACATGATAGAAGTGCACAAAATGATGTCATAGATATGCATAGAGGGTCATTCTGAAGAGGAAGGATGGAGGAGGGGGAACAAGCCACAGGATATAGACACAAGCTATTCTCTAGATCTGTAAAAGTACTTTTTCACATAGAGGGATGTTGTTTTATGAACGAGATTACAGAAATGGACAAGGGAGCAGAATCCAAGGAAGTATCCAGGAAGGTATTAGGAAAAGTGGAAGAGAGGTGAGGCAAGAAGATAGGGAGGTATGAGGAAGTAGCATGGTAGGGAGTGTAGTTCACTGAAATTTGGTTTGTCAGACAGATTTCTAAAGTGACCATTCTGTTGAATGCTTTCTTTGTCAGGTTATGCTGTAGCTGACTTGTTTCTTTGACTACAGCTCCTTACTGGAACTTTCACTTTGGTCACTATTATGCAACTGTGGAATTAGTACATTTAAATAAAGTGGGTGACAAGATGAAAGCTCCCTCAATTGAGTGGGGAGTTAAAATACTTTTAATAAGTAGTTTGTTTTACTTTTTAGTGCTCATCTTTACTTTTTATTTGTTTTATTTCAGTTATGTCAGTGAAGGAAGAAGATGTCTAGCTAGTATGTGAGACTGCCTGCATTTTAGGGTGGTAGTGCAGTGGAGAGCAGTAAGCAGGAGATGAAAATTCATATGAGTAAACATGGAGTTGTGTTTTTCTGTAGTTTGATGTGTTTGTGTGTGGTGTGTTTGAAATATGTTTGTAGTTACATCAATGTTAGTCTGTTTATATAATTGTAGATCTGAAGTAGTTTACTTCATCTGGTCTTCAACCTGAGGATACTGGATCCGTATCGGATCCGAGCCAGCAAATTTACTAGCATCCGCTCCGAGCTCTTCCCCTTACCCATAATACATCTCCACTACTTTCCAATCCCCAGATCTCGTTTGCTGTAGCTTGCCTGAAGCATCGTGATCCTGAGCTCCCGAGTTAGTGAGTGAGTTATTCGTTTATTAAGCAGTCTTTTCTTAACTTTTTGAGTATTAGCTGATTAGTGTAGATTCGCTCCAGAGACGTGCCTCACAAGCATATGTGTAAGAGGAGGCACTTGGACTCCCCTGAGTCCCTCACCGAGGACACGGATTTGGATGATGGGGAAGGTTCCCCTAGGTCACCTCCCGAGGATGTCTCCTTTGGAGACATCATGGAAATCCTACACCAGTGGGGAGGTTGGTCTGCCCCCAAATCTTCTGACAAATCCGTGTTCCTGGAGGCTTTCGGCACAGGCCCATCTACTTCCTGGGTGTCCCCTCCCGCAGATCCCCTGGTGGACCTGGTCACCTCACGGGCCTGGAAGGAGCCGGACACTGTGGAACCAAATCTGAAATGTCCAGACAAGATCTTGAGTCCACCCTCAGACCAGCGTGGAACAAGGTCTCCCTTGTAGACGCTATGGTGGTAGCAGCAGCCACTAAAAAGGAACTAGCCCAGGAGAGTTCCTCGGTTCATCCCCCCAACCAAGAATCTCTGATGATGGACCACTTAGGGAAGCGGGTTTATGTGTCAGTGACCTTTTCCATCAGGGCGCTAAACTACCTGGCCCACGTTACGAGACTACAACCTGACCTGGTCAAGGAACTGGCCGAGTCTCCCCCTAAGTCCATGTCGCAGGAGGACAGAGACATGTTCTCCGCGAGGATGGCCACTTTAAAAGCAGTCTCCAATATGTCCATGTGACTCCTTTCACATGCTACTGAAGGAGCGGCTAGAGTGGCTGCGTCTGGCATGTCCATGAGGCACAACGCCTGGCTCAGACTATGTCAGTTTCGGAACCTTTCAAGGCATCTTTTGCCAATGCCCCTTATGATGGCTCTACTCTTTTTGGTAAGACTGTCAAAGAGACTTTGGTCCAGAGTGAGAAAGACAGGAAGACACTGTCTGTTGTCGGAGTTCACTTCTGGAACCCTCAAAGATCCTTTTCCTGGAATCAGAGCGGGCAAAAGAAGATGTGGTTCCGGAAGTCACAGTATTCCGGGGATACTCAGGGCTCTTCTTCTCCCAAAGGCAGAGGGAGACAGGATAGACACCAGCCCAGAGGCAGAGGGGGTCCGAGGAATTTTGGGTCTCAAGAACCGTTTTCGGACAAGCCCAGACAGCAACCCTGAGGGGTTGCCCAACTGCTCTACTCTGGAGGCAGTCAGGTGTTGATTGTCGTTGCACCTGGTGGCACGGGAGTCCATAACATCAGACCGCTGGGTGCTTCAGATCATATCCAGAGGATACTCTATCCCCTTTGTGGTTCCTCCAAAATCTCCCAAACACCTCTTGTATATACCACCCATGCAAAGGGAGGCAGTATCACAAGTAATCTCCAAGCTGCTAGAGAAATGAGCCATCGAACCCGTCCCCCCAGATCATTCCAGATTGGGCATCTACTCCAGGTTCTTTTTGGTGCCAAAGAAAATGGGGAACTTAAGGCCCATTCTGGATCTATCTACCCTGAACCTGTCAGTTGCAAAAGAAAAATTCCGGATGGTCACATTACAGCCCATCATGCCGTACCTGCAAGAGTAGAGATTTTTTGATCTATAAGAAATTCTTCTATATGTAAATCTATGTGTCTGTAGGCTACATTGATTTCGTTTAATGAAACTATCTCATAATTACCTGAATTGTATAGTAATTCGTGTATTTTAGAGGTATATTCTGTGCTGTCAAATATGACGATACCTCCCCCTTTATCAGGCTTCATAATTCTGATATTTTTATCTCTTCTAAGTTCTTGCAAAAGCTTATATTCATCTTCAGGTAAATTATGATTCATTTTAATGCTTTTAAAATGATTTTGTATTTGATAAATTACCGATAAAGGGGGAGGTATTGTCATATTTGACAGCACAGAATATACCTCTAAAATACATGAATTACTATACAATTCAGGTAATTATGAGATAGTTTCGTTAAAATCAATATAGCCTATAGACACATAGATTTTCATATAGAAGAATTTCTTATAGATCAAAGAATCTCTATAGATATCTATAATTACTTAAAGGTTGAACATCCAGTTTTGGCTTCTATAGTGGGTATACCGAAAGTACATAAATGTATTGACAACCTCCCATTCAGACCCATCATATCAGGTAGCAGATCCAAAACTTTTCCACTCAGAACAGCTACTGACAAGTTTCTCAAACATACATATGACAGAATTCCCCACCTAGTTAAGGATTCGTGGGAATTCTTGAGAAACTATCCAGTAAATTTGTGGAATCCTGAACTTCTTTTTGTTACAGTGGACGTGGTTGATCTGTTTTCCTGCATCCCTAAAGATGCAGGTTTGGAGGCCTTTGCTAATAGTATCAGGAAATATGGTGGATTTGAATGGGATAAAGTTTGTCTAATTATTGAGTTAATGTCCATAGTATTGGAACACAATTATATCGAGTATGAAGGTGAGTACTTCAGACAAACAAAAGGTGTGTCTATGGGAGCTGCTTGTGCTCCGATTTATGCCAACTTAGTCATGCTGGATTGGGAGGAGACAAAGCTATTCACGAGTGATTATTACAAATACATTAAATACTATTCACGATACCTAGACGATATTTACATATTATGGGATGGTGGTATAAAATTATTAACTCAATTTTTGGATTTTTTGAACTCTAGTAGTGAGTTTTTGAAGTTTACATCTTCAAGTAATATGGAAGGTCTCCCATATTTAGATACATACATCTCTAAGGCTGACAGCTGTTTTAAATCTTGACTGTATAGGAAGAACACATTCTCCAATAGTTACTTAGAATTTTCTAGTAATCATCCAAAAAATTATTTGCTAATATATTTAGAGGCCAAACTATACGAGCTATCAGAATGACCTCTATATATTCTGAGATGTTGGAAGAAGTGTCTTTCATCACTTCTCTTTTTAAAGATAGAGGTTATGGCATCAATATGATGAACCATATATGTATAACAACTATTAAAGAATGGGGTAAAAAATATACACCACTATTAGGTCAGAAATATTTTAATGGAAGTAATAATAGTGAAAATCAGATTCAAAATAATACAATTTCTACTACAGATTATGGGAGAGCTTGTGTTTTGGAATATGGTCCACATTGCAGTAAGATTAAGAAAATTATGATTAGTAATTGGAATATCATATTGACAGACCAGGAACTAGCAAAAATACTGGGATCTCAGCCTATTTTTGTTAACAATTATTTGGAAGTAGGTGACATTGGCAAGCATTTGACTCAGGAACACCACTAAGTGTGGGAGTTGCAAGCAATGTTATGCCATCCTAGAGGAAGGTAGTACCACTTTGGAAAATGTCAATAAGACACATATAAGGTTTGTTCAAGGTAATTGTAATACCAAATGGGTTATATATTTAGCTAAATGTATAGCCTGTTCTGGATTTTATATAGGAAAAACGGAAAGAAAAATTGAACAAACGTATATGCACATCTATACAGTATTAAGAGCAAGGATGAAAAAAATGCTTTATACAGACATGTTAAAAAATGTGGAAATAAACATTCTTTTAAGTTTGCCATCCTTGAATGTGTTCAAATAGATTCTAGAGGGGGTGATTACAAAGGACTTTTGTCCTATAAAGAGATCTGGTGGCAATTATATACTGATGCTTCTGCACCAGGACTAAATGATATTTTAACATAACATTACAATGCTATTACACAATTATTTAAATTTACTTACAGTTTGTATTTAAGAAATATTTAGTATATTTAGTATTTTTTATAAATAATCGGATCGGTAGTAGATAAACTATTGATACATTCAGTCATTAGTTTTGTGTATGTATTTTATTGCATTTTATTACAGTGTGAATGTCACTGATGCATGCTACTTCTGGCATTCATCAGCATTAGGAGAGTTTCACAGTGTATGTAGCTTTAATGTAGCGTCTTTTTTGGCGCCAAAGAAGTTATTTAAATGAGATTGCTACAAAGTAATGGAGTTCTGAAGAAGCTCACAGCATAGCGAGTGAAAGCGCTTAACTTTTTTTAATAATAAACTTTTAATTGTTTCAGTCCGTTTTGTTCTTGTTGAGACCATTTTGGCGTGTCAAGACACACAGGGGATCAGCGTTCTTCTTTCTAAGGTTGTTTGTTGCTTTCCCGAACGCTGAAAATCTTTGGATTTTTACAATAAAAAAAAAAAAATTCAACTAACTAAACTGAAATGCTGAAGTTGAAAAGTATGACCACAGACACTCAATTTCATCTAGAAGAAAGGATTAACAAGACAATAAACAATATATTTAGGTATGCTATGGAACGATCAGATTAAAACTGACACAAGGTAAACCAAAAGATAATACAGGGTATGCGTTTTTAGTGAGTTGCATAGTAGTTGTTTGTCTTTTCGGCTTTTCCCGGTAATGGGTCGCCACAGGGGAACTCCGGTCTGCTAATGATTGGCAGTAGATTTTTATGGTGCCGAGTTGCCAGCCCGACGCCCAACCTTCATCGAAGGCACGCCCATTCACGCATGTCTTTCGAAGGCCACTCAACCGCAGGGAGGACTTGCAGACTCCACACACAAGGCGCTCCCCGCACACTAGCTGAGTGAGTTGCATAGTAGCATTTTGCTAATTAAAATAGCTTTGTTGATATGCATAAACAGTCTGTATATTAATCCAGTGGGACAGGACACAGACTGATTTTTCTAAACTATTAAAGGATAACAGTGTTGTATGCATTTTAAAATGCAGAATGTAATACGCAATCACAAAATCAAAGGGTGAAATTCAGTTCTTGGGATAATTATATCTGTTACAGTTTGTGGCGACCCCTAACCGAAAAGCCAAAAGACACAAACAAACAGTTTGTGTTTGTTAGGTTAATAGATACCCAGATCAAGATTAAAATATGTAAAATGTAGTTTTTGTGTTGCATGTTTAACTGTGCATTTAGGATGTATAGGTTCATAGGTAAGTAGGCTGTCTGCCCTTTTGGATCATTTTAAGCCTAGCCAATTTCCCTTTTTGTGCTTGAATTGACCTATCCCATTTGGTGTTAGATTGACCTTACCCATGCCATGGTCAATAATTATATATTACCCCTAGTGAGAATAACTGGAATCATACCATAGATAATTTGGGGACAGGAATGAATTTGGAAGTAATTTGAAGGTATCCACAGGAATTTTCATAACTGGGAGTAGACTAAATTGGAGTCAAATATTTACATCACATCCATTCCACAGACTAAAGAAAGCATCTCTTTGTGTTCTAGTGTGCAACACAGCAGTCTGGTTCATCTTTCCTGTGTTGTTTCTGTGCTCTTTTCTGAAAGTTTATTCTGTTACTTTTGAACAGGTACTGCATGTGATATTCTTCTTCGGACACATGCATGTCATGCCAATTAATCCCAAAGAATTCTTTCGTGATGAGGAGTATGAACGGTTGAAAAAAATACTGCCAGCACCGTTTGAAAAATATAAGACACATCTGCCAACCAGAACTCCATATTCAGTACTTCTTGAAGTTGTAAGTTACATCTAAGTTATATGTTAATTCACATTTCTGAAAATTAAGCTACCATTTTATTTATTTTTTTCTTGCTGTTGCTCAAGTGATCCCATTGTTACGTCATACTTTTGGAAACTGTAAGGCTTTTTTGCATTTGATTCTCACTTGAAAGTATGAGGCCTCATGCAGTATGCATACTCTCATTGATTTCTATTAACTGCAAAAAAACAGTTTGAAAAAAAAGAGTTGGCAAATATAGGTTTGTTTATTTGGTTGTATAAAGGTGCACATTGCTAGCACTTACTTTTAAACAAGCTGTTCTGATAACAGATGGGCTAAAAGATGGCTCTGTGGCATACAGGGATGGAGCTTTGGCTAGGCCTTAACTGACTAAGTTTGATTAATTGCCTACCTACTGGAGAAGCTGGGTGGCTGGCTGGCTGGCTAAGAAGGGTGGAAGCGAACAGCCAAAATCAGGTCACTTATCACAGGGGAGGGAGGAGGAAATGCTGGAGAAAAACAGGTACTGCAGCTCCTGCAGCTTGTGATGCAAGGTTTTATGAACCCACCAAGGAGGATGCATACATCGTAGCTGGATATCATTGGAGTTTGCAGAAATACACAGTCACAATGGGTCTACTATAGAGGGCACAGATGAAGTTTTTAAGCCAGGAGAAAGAAGGTTTAAGACATACAGAAAAGTTTCCTAACCCTCTGCTGAATGATAGTCATTGTCCCCAACTCTCACCTCCCACTTTGTGTGTCGTACAATGCCAGAGATAAGGAGAAATGAATGGTCTGCTAAGTGACTGGGGCTTCATAGCTGTGAAGGAAATTGAGCTAAAAAGAACAATTAAAAAAGAGGCCACGAGGCAGACAGCAGTGTTTGTTAAACACATTTTGTAAAACAGACATAAATGATTTTCTTAGTTCACTGATGAATAATGTGGATAAAGGCTAAGAAGCTGAAATGCTGTTACTGGATTTCTGTTGTCTATTTAACAAGGTTTCATCCAGGAGAATTATCATGAAGTGAGCGGATCTTGTTGAAGAACACAGTTAAACTGGAGAGATTGGGAGCTGGCTACAGAGATGATATATATGCAAACAGCTTGCTTTTCATGTGATAAGGAAGAGTCACTTTATCCCGTAGGAGATGATCCATAGATCAATAAAATGATTAATCATGAGAAGGAATACTAGCAAGAGCCCACAGGAGATTATCCAAGGATAAATATTCTGACAAAATGTGAGAAGGAAGAGTAGCAGGACCCACATGAGATATATTCTGATACAAGTTGAGAAGGAGGAGTACTAGAATCATGCAAGATATGACCCATGTATCAGTACTCTGATACTAGTTGAGAAGGAAGAGTAAAAGAATATCACAGAAGATGTTCCATGGGTCAGTATTCTGATACAAGGTGAAAAGAAATAATAGTAACATCTCATGAGAAATGGCACATGGATTAGTATTCTGATTTAAGGTGAAAAGAAACAATAGTAACATCTCATGAGAGATGAAACATGGATTAGTATTCTGATTTAAGGTGAGATGGAAAAGTAGCAGGATATCACTGGAGACGTTCCATTGATGAGTAATGTGATTATAGGTGAGAAGGAACAGTAGCAACATCCCATGACAGATGATACACGGATTAGTTCTCTGATTCAAGGAGTTCTCTGATTCAAGGTGAGGAGGAAAAGTAGCAGTATCCCATGGGAGATGATACATGGATTGGTGCTCAGATACAATCTGAGAAAGAACAGTAGCAACATCTCATGTGAGATGATCTGTGTATCAATTCTGTGACTGTTGGTGAAAATAAAGAGTAACAGGATCCCACAAGAGATTATCTGGATGAATACTGTGATACAAGATGAGAAAAAAATAATAGATCACTGATGATTCATGTGTCAGTACTTTGATACAAGGTGAGAAAGAACAGTGTGGATTTCCAAGATGGTTGCACACTGATCAAAAGATTAATTTTAGCTATTCCAGTGTGAAAATGGAAAGTGATAGATAAGGCCTAGTAATTCTGCCAATTTTAGTAAAATTCAGTTACTGGCTACTAAGTACACAACATATATGCCAGCAAAGAAGAAACTGAGAGAGCCTGAAAGAAAATCAGATAGAAAAGGTGAAGAGAAAACACTGACTGGGAAGAATCTTGCAGCTGTTCAGCACAAAGCAGTTCAAGCTCCACAGCTGAGTGACATCATAATTTATTCTAATATTTTAAATATGATTTGATGAATTGTTAGTATTTAAATGTTTTTAATGGCAGACTCTTACTCTGATGAAGTCTTTATGTTTGTTAAATTACACTCTGTCTGTGGTTTTAGTCTATTAAAATTTGGTGAAGTGCATTGAAGTTTGTTTTGGAGTGTCTGTTCCACATTTTTATTTGATTCTGACAAAATTGTGGAAAAAGGCAAAATATTAACATTGGGAAGAGAAGCAAATTTGTCCCCACAATCGGGGAATGTCAAGAGACAGGTGTAAGATTCAGTCTGCTGTATCTAGGTGCCTTCAAAATATTTGTTTTCCTGGAGGATCAAAGTAATTGTTTGCTGCAAAGCAGGTTAATGGGAAAATGCAAAAGCTTGTTCAACAAGGGGTGAGCCATCCAACAGAAAGGGATTCTGCTTCTTATTCTTCTAATGGTAAGGATCACATTGAGACTTTGCCAGTGAAACATTTTCCAGTGGAAAATGCTTATGAGACAGGAAAAAAAGCATAGTAGACTAGAAGAATCAATAGTACCCTTACACCTGAACCTGAGTCTGGGGATGGGAGAGGGAGATGGAGATGAACAGGAAGTAGACCAGCAATAATGTAATTAGTGAATAAATGGTAGACTGTATGTCATCAATCCCGTTTGTGAAATATGACTTTACAAGGAAAAAGTGGCTAAGTAAGACTGCTTTTGTTGACTTTGTTAAACTTGTTGGGGACTGAACAGCACGTACCCTGCTTTCATTAATATTTAAGGACCTTAAAAGGAAAAAAATTTAACTGTAAATGAAATAAGTATAAAACATTTCATGATATAAATTGCTTGCTACATGGTAAAGCATTTTCAGTGTTAAAGAAGCTAATAGTAAACAAGCACTTTTTATTTTTAAGAAATGTAGGCATTATAATGTAAAAAGAGAAGAAAGGCTGGACAAAAGCACATTTAAGAAGCTGTAATCTTGGGATGTTGGGTTGGGGATGGGGTGTTAACATGCACGGATTATAATAAATTTAGAGTTGAAATGTTTTCCTTTACTTTTACATATGAGTGCTTAATATAACAATTTTTTTGTGTAAGCAAGTGGGCTTTTAAAAACAAGAGGCCACTGTGAATGTAATGAAAAGTTTTCCTTTGACAAATAAATGTTAATCGTGATTTGAGGAGTCTGCAGCTGAGGGAAACTTGTACATTCTGTTCTTATGTCTCCATGGAAACATTGTGACAATGAGTAAAGGCAACAAATCTTGAGAGAGCTGGACATTATTTGCTGAGAGAAAAATAAAAATAAAATGTACATGGGTAAGCAGCTTTGTAAAAAAATAGTTTGAAATTACTAGAAGTGAATAAGTGCAGCTTTTCTGGTGCCTGTATAGTTCAATGCATTTACTAGAACAGGGTATAATTTATTTTTATTTAAAGCTAGCCAGTGCAATTTTTCTTAAGGTTAAACGTTAATGTTTGCTGAAACCAAACAAGTTGTTCTTCATATCTGGAAAGAGAATAAAGATAATACACAAACAGAAAGTAATTAGTGTAAGCAGGAGTACAGGCTGTAACATGCTTTAGCATAGATAACCTTAACTTTAAGTTAGGTAATTCATGCGAGTGCAGCTGTCGATTTGGGCAAATGTTTCTGTTAGGAGGGTTAAACATCATTATTTGAAGATGTACATAGTTTTTTGTTTGTTTTAAGTTAATAGGTTTTAGGATTGTAACAGGGCTCAAAAAACTGGCAGGCAGTATAGCATAAAAATAACTAATAATGAAGTAAAAATGCTGTACATTACCACAGCATTTTTATTTGGCTACTGTTCTAGGAGTGTGTTTTTGAGGGTTTTCATTTAAACAAAAAGTCTTCTAAAATGGGACATAGGTTCAAATGGAGGTGACAATAACTAACTGTATAAGGATCAACCTGTCAAACACTAGTGGGTGCTTGTAACACAAAAGCTGAAAACAGACATTTAAAAATCTGTCATGTATAATAGGTGGGAGTAATAGTTTGCTATCATAATGGCTACACTATCCATATTATTTTGGCATGTGAATGGTCTCACAGACAAAAAGACAAGAGTTTAGACTTATATTAAGAAATCCAAAATGCAAAGAACAATGCTACATGAGACACATTTGAAAATAAGTGAGCATGTGAATTTGATAAAGAAAGGATTTCAGGATGGATATTCATCAAAATACCAGGGACAAAGGGGAAGGGAGTCCTTGTACTAATTTTTAGAGGAGCTCCAATAGTGATAAAAGAGGCAAAAGGTAATAATGGTAGATTTGTGGTAGTAAGGGACTACTGGCAAGGAAGGAGGATTACACTGGCATGTATTTTACTTAAAATTGCTATTAGGAAGCTTAAGGAAATTTGGGGAGAAATAATCAGCTTTCAGCAGGGAATATTACTTATAGGTGGGGACTGGAACTTGATTTGCAACAGTGAGGATATATCTGAAGGACCTAGAAGGGAAAATATAACATAATAGGGTAGATTTCTGAAGGAATTTATGAAAATAAGTGGTATGGAAGAAGTTAATTCAGTAATAGGAACTCAGACATAATTTACATATTATTCAAGGTACAAAAACTGGGTTAGACTAGGCAAATTATATTTCACAGGAACATGTGCATTTAATTAAAAGCTTCAACAACACATCCACTATTTCAGATCATGCACCAATAACAACTAAGAAAAAATATAGGGTAATGAGGTAAAAATGAGACACTGGCACTTCTCAACCTACCCAGTAAACAGAGAGGAATTTAAGGAATAAGTGGTGGAAATTGTTCAAGAATTATTATGGAAGATATAAATTTCTTCAGAAGTTATAGCTAGTGAGTAGAATAAAATGAAAGTGGACTTTAAAAACAGGGTAGAAATAAAAGAAAAAGACAAATGGTTAAGAAGTAACAAGAATTATTTAGCAAGGCTGACAAAGCTTAAAGTATTGCAGAATAAGGAGAATTTCACAGAACAAGAAAAGGTGTTAGTGCTAAAGAGAGAAAAGGGGGGGGGGTTCCTGGATAACATACATGAATTTAGACAGACTGCAGCTAAGCAACTGTTTTTGATAACTTCAGAGCAGAAAAACATTTAGCACAATGACTTAGGCAACAGAAAGTTGAAATGGTTGCTGCTAAACTTAGGGAGCCTATAACAAGGTAAAATAAAAGAAATTCTCTGGAGGTATTGGAGATATTTCAGAAATTTTATTACATTTCTATACAGCAGAGAAATGCAGAAATCAAGATTAACAACAATTGGAATTATTTGTGGAAGAATTAAGTATGCCAAATTTAGAGGCATAACAGTTTCAGCATTTAACAGTTAGGAGATGAGATAAAAGATGTGACTTTTAATCAATCTGCAGGAATGTCTCCAGGAATAGATAGTATTCCTATGGAAGTCTGGAAGCTAGGAGCAAAGAAAGTGATAAGGATCTGGAAGATTTTGTTGAACAATATTTTAAAAGGAGGGGAAGAAACAACAGCATTGAAGAAAGCTGTGGTGACTGTAATACCCAAATATAGCAAAATACCTATTAGACCCAGCTTCAATGTTAAAGATTGATTATAAAGTGTTTATGTCTATAATAGCTAAAAGAATGGCAAAGGTGTTGCCAAACCAACATTGATAGATATGGATCAGTGTGGTTTTGTGGAGGGAAGGCAAACATTTGACAACATTAACAGAATGATGATCCAAAGGGAAGCAGAATGCAACAAAATTCTGCTATTGTTGGTGGCTCTTGATGCAGAGAAAGCATTCAACAGAGTAAACTGGGATTTTATGAGTACAGCAACAGAAGCATTTGCATTCCCTGATACAGTAATAAGGTTAATCAGGAGGATATAAGAGGGATCAGAGGCAAAAATTAAAGTGGGAGGGTTCCTCTCTGATAAATTGTGTCTTCACAGAGAAACCAGGCAGAGCTGTCCTCTTTCTTTTTTATTTGTTATATTTTGATCCATTGGCAAAGAAAATAAGAGAGTGAGAAATTCAAAGATATAATTGGTATGGTAGTCAAGCAAAGTTGGATTTATTTTCAGACAATATTGTTTTACACCTGATTAAATGAGAAAAGGACATCTCAGTGTTGTGGAACATTCTGAGCAAGCTTCAAGTCTTTTTGGAATATAAAATAAAGATAAAACAAAGACTATAGCTGTAAACTATCTACTCACACACAAATTGGTTAAGTAATACCTATATTTATAGGAATACAAAATGAAGTATTCAGGAATATGGGTTAAAATGATTCTGTTATGGCAGCTAAGAATATGTGGTAAGAGACTAAAAAGATAATACTGACAACATGGAAGCTCTTGTTTATATATATGGATAACAAGATACAAGCAGTGAAAATGATTTTAGTCCCTTTAGTTTTATATACACATTAGGCATATTTTTTTGTCATCTAGAGAAGTTGTGGATAGTAATTAATAAAGAGTTGAAGGATTTTATCTGAGAGAGGAAGAGAGGGCAAGGTCAAGTGGGATAAATTGATCCTTCCAATAGAACAAGGCAGCTTAGGATTACCTGATTTGAAGGGGTATTTTAGAGCTACACAGTTAAGGCTGATATACATACCAGAAGCAGAAAGCTGGAATTCAAAGTGGAAAAGGATAATGATGAATTGAGGGAAATACAAGAAATAAGAGAGTGGAATTTCGGATGCAGATCCTTGAGGAGAATAAAAGCAGCCATACAGAATATTAAATTCATAAAGTAGCAGAAAGTATTCTAAGAACTAAGCCAACATGAGAATGGAGAAAGGAACCTTTGCTGATATGGATGACTGCAATTAGGGGTACAGAGAAGAGGGAATAGAAGGTGGAATTTACTGGAGAAAATTGGCAAAGAAACCAAGGTATTAGGAGCAAATAGCTAGACATGGACATTAGATTGTGAAGAAGTCATGAAGACATTTGAATTGCAGGCATGGATTGATATCAGAGTATAAGCAAAAGAAAGGGATAGGGTAATCCTAAGTAAAAAACCTACTCTGGTAAAGTTTTTAGTTGAATGTAGAACAGAAGCCGCTGTTAAAAAAGTGATAATTAGTACGGCATATAAAATATTACAAGATAATTACAGGAATCAATCAGATGAGATTAGAAAAGATAGAGAAGAGAAACTGGATAAGCAATTCACAGGGAAACAATGTGAGGACGTATGTATGGATCCCAAATATGCAACAAAGTCTAGAACATTTAGGACTTTTGATTGGAAGTGCTTGCACCCCAAGTGGACTCCATGGATTTTTTCCTCTGGTAGATGGCAAATGTTAGAGGTATGATGGGGAAGACAGAGGTAACTGGAAATATGTGTTTTGGAGGTGTAGTGAGTTGGCAAACGTTAAAAATCCCCTATAGAGTATTCTGTTAGAAATATTGGGTGGCCAAATGGGTGTGACTAAGGAGGTGCTTTTTTAAATGAAATACAAATCTGAATTGCCAAAAAAAAAGCAATTTTTAGAAAATGGAAATCAAAATATAAAACAACCATATTTGAAGTAGTGAATATTGTAACAGAGATAAAAGAACTGCAGATGGGATCTTTGGAAAAGGGTTGGAGCAAATCACATAGAAAAAAATGGAAACTGTGGAAACCATACATGCAGAATGATGTTTTGGAGGAGTGAGATTTAATGGAAGGCAGTAATTGAGAAATTTATGTAATGTTGGATTGATGATAATTGTACAAAAGAATATATGTGATGTATAATGTTTGTAACTGTGAACATGTTAATATGGTTTGTTTTCTTTTATATAAATGTATGTTTGCCTATGTCTTCAGTGACAGTTCAGTAAAGGTGTTTAAAAAATAAAAAGTTGAGAAAGAACAGTAAACAGCATACCATGTGAGATGATCCATGAATCAGTTCTCTGACTCAAGGTGAGAAGGAAGAGTAAAAGGATCCCAGAGGAGACGATACATGGATCAGTACTTTGGTACTAGGTGAGAAAGAACAGTAACAACATTCCATGAGAGATGATCCATGAATTAGTTCTCTAATACTAGGTGAGAAAGAACAGTAACAACATTCCATGAGAGATGATCCATGAATTTGTTCTCTAATACTAGGTGAGAAGGAACAGTAACAACATCCCATGAGAGATGATCCATGGATTTGTTCTCTAATACTAGGTGAAAAGGAACAGTAACAACATCCCATGAGAGATGATCCATGAATCAGTTCTCTGACTTAAGGTTAGAAGGAAGAGTAAAAGGATCACACAGGAGATGATACTTGGATCAGTACTTTGGTACTAGGTGAGAAGGAACCGTAACAACATCCCATGAGAGATGATCCATGGATTTGTTCTCTAATACCAGATGTAAAGGAACAGTAACCTACATCTCATGAGAGATGATTCATGAATCAGTTCTCTGACTCAAGGTGAGAAGAAATTGTAACAGGACCCCAAGAGAGATGATACATGTATCAATACTCTGATACAAAGGAAAACACTATTAGAAAAACCATGCCTGTTGGTAGATGACAATATGCCATGACAGGGCAGAGTTTTATAATGGTACATATTAGGTGGTAGACAGTTTAACCTGCTGTTACAGTGAAATTAAATAAATAGAATTTAAAACCCAGAGGTAAGAGATCATGCAGGAAGGTACCAAAAACCCTGCAGATAACTGTAGTTTGGGAGAAGGTGCAATCAGAACGGAGAAAATAAAAATAGGTCACAGTAAGGAGACAAGGAGACCAGGTTACTCTGCAGATAGTAGACAAAGGATAGGTGTAATATACAATAAGAGATAGGGATATTATACAGTAAGGACAGAGGCAGTGACTTGGTATACAGTTAGCAAAGCTGGGCATTATTTTAGTACACAGTAAGGCAATAAACTACTTAATTGCTATATAGTGGAGACGCATGTTATTTTTTTCTTTAATTTATTAACTTGAGTAAGCTCAGTAGGAATAAATAGTTGTTTTTGATGGTGTGGCAGAAGCACTATCTGGTTATGTAAATACAACCTGGTCAGAGTTGCACAGTTTGCAGGATTTGGGGAATCCAATGGTGAAGTACAAAACAAAGCTCATTTGGAGTTTTTAGCCAAGCTTCTGTGTTAAAGTGCCAGAAAACAGTACTTACTGGCTGCTATAACAGTAAAAAGAAAAAAGAATCCTGTTATTAGGAGATACAAAACTTGACTACTATACAGTAAAGAAATGGGTAATGATGTTATCAGGTTACTCTTCGATATTCAAAGGATTAGGATAGTATTAAGATCAGAAATTGGATTACAATACAGAAGGGAAAAAAATGAACATAAAAATATGGAATAAAGAGACTAAAGACGGAGGCACTCTACTGTAGAAAGCTAAGGAGTTTGTGTATAGTGTATAGTAAAGGGGTCTTGTATAACACATTAAAGATAAAGGACTGGATTACTATGCAATAAGGATACCAGGGAATTGCAATCCCATATAGTAAGTAGATGCATCTGCCTATTATACAGTAAAAGGAGATGATGTAAACGGTTGCTATTAGAAACATGGTAAAGCGTATTATAGAGTAAGGGGACAAATATGATGTTAGTGATTCTAAGAAAATTAATTGACGTCTGTGGGTAATCTCAAATATACAGGTTAGCTTCTACATTTTTGTCTGGCAGTTAGCACAGAGGATTAAGGGTATGAGCTATTCATGAGTTGCTTTCTTCAGGTAGACCAAATAGACCAGCAAAGCAGCACAGAGTTCAATAATGTGTGACCTATTCATGGCCTATGTTGAAGAATATATGATTTATGATATATCACATAACATCTTTCAGGTGGAAATGGACATTTGGAGACGTTACCTGGACGACTGCTGGTTGGTGTGGCGGGCGGATGCGTGTTACCTAAGGGAATTTGTTGAGTATCTTAATGATAATGTCTGGGGACTTGAATTTTCCGTGACATATGATAGAAACAGCATTAGCTTTTTGGATGTCACTGTATATAGGAACTCAGACAATACTTTGTCTACCAGGGTTTTTCGCAAATACCCGCAATATAATACCTTGTTACACGCATCAAGTTTACATCCCCGTCACACCATCAGGAGTATTCCTATATCCCAGTTCATACGTATCAAACGGCTCAGTTCAAATATTGAGGAATACCAAGTGGCCAGTAGGGATCTCGGTCGAAGATTTACCGACAGGGGATATGACAGATTTGATATTCTGTCTGCACAGAGTAGAGCAAATAGTCTTGAAAGGGATGACCTATTACAATATCACAATAAAAACAAAAATCAATCATCTCGCAGTACATGTGTCAGATTCATCACCACATATGGTAGAAAGCGTTAATATGATCAGAAACATTATTAACAAACATTGGAATATTCTACTGGCTAATGAAAAGCTACGAAGTATCCTGGGACCTCGTTGTCTTTTTCATATAAGCAGGTAAAACCTTAGGTTCTTACTTTTCACATTTCAAACATATGGCAAGTGGGGGGACGACCCATAAACAACTGACACTTCATGGTGATGAACTTATTGGTTCATTCCCTTGTGGCCATTGTGGATCCTGCCAGTATATGCTTAAATCCAAGGAGTTTACCAGTCGCAATACCAGTAGAATTTTTGACATTAAGGTTTTTGGTAATTGCAGTAGCGATTGGGTGGTGTACCTGGCCTCGTGTTACTGTGGGGGATTTTATGTTGGACAAACCTCGAGGGCTTTGAGATTCAGGATGAATGAACACCGTAGCGATATGAAAAACCATAAGGAGACTAGTGCTTTATATCAACACACATTAAAACATCCTCAGGCTAGGTTTACCTTTATGGTTATTGACCGCATTTCTGGAGATAGAACCAACAAACAGGGCTGGCATGGGTTACTGGACCAAAAAGAGAAATATTGGATTACTACATTGGGGGGTTTATTTCATCCTGGATTGAATGACCATTTATAGGAGAAGTTGGTTATTTCACAACATTAATGTTGATATATCTGACACCAAAAAGTGGACTACATTTCTTTAGGTTATCCTTTATGTAGGGATAATGATCACTTAGCATCTTGGCTGGTACTGATCATGGGCCCTACTCTAATCATACATAGTATATGGACTATGTGCATGTGTAATACAATGACCAATTTGAACCATTGTGGTCATATAAGCTCAATACAGTTTTTTATTCAGTATCTCAATCAGTTGCACATATTAACATACTTTTTTAGATCTTGGTGGTTAAGAATGTCTCTTTTGATTTCTATTTTCCAATACTTAATTGAAGATTTACAGCATGGATCATTTAGCAAGTATAATGGCATACCCATATTTTGTTATAGGTGTATACTCATTTCATTCCCTGTATACATACGCCTTTGATTTCCCCATTGTTCTGATATAGCTTGTTTAGGCCTCTTACCCTAAGTACTCGATATCCAACATTTTTGGTGCTTCAAATGAATAATTGTTGAAAAGCTAAGGATTATGGCTATACATATATAGACTGATATAATATGAGTATATGATTGGATGGATAGGCCATATCATTTAAATAAGTGGTCCTATCTTATGTACACATTTTTTGGGATGTTTACCCTAATTTTCAGGACTGATTTCACTATTATCTTAGACAAGATATTAATACATAGTTGCATTTACTAATACATTATCAGTCTTGGAGGTTAACGACACATATTTTGGGCTTAATCTTTGGTATAAGCCTTACATTGTGGATGTTGCTGATTTTTATTTTTTATTTTTCATTTCAGTTATTTTGTACACCCATATATACTCATATATGTATATTCATTGCAATTTCCTATATATATGTTCTATTTTTCCTCAATTTTGTTAGTTCATTTAATTTGAGCACTTGATGTATTATACATTTGGTGCTTTTGTAGCCAGTGCTAATGGCTATTCAAATACAGTTTATTAATATGAGTATGAGGATGGATATACCATAATATTATAACAACTCTTCAATTCTATGTATGCACCTCTTTGGGGTGTTTAGCCTTACATTCAGGAATGATTTTGTTAGCATATACAGTACCCATTGCATTTTTGTATATAAATAAATGAAGATGTTTCAAATTTATTAATATTCATGAGCAAATGATTTTGATTGGCTCTGGATAAGTACTTAAAAGATGATTAAAATGGAACTTGACTACATTGTGTTACACTGAAGAAGGCTGTTTGCCGAAACTAGTCTGTTATAGACACAAGTATTTAATAAATTTATTGAACTCTGTGCTGCTTTGCTGGTCTATTTGGTCTACTTGGTGCTTTTTACATGGTTTGGACCGTGCAAACCCTCGTGCATAGGACTTGGTATGTGTTGCTTTCTTCAGTCCACAGTTTGATTCTCTCACCCTCCACTTGCTTATTATGTAACTCTGTGCAAGTCAGTTAAGCAAGCAGTGATCTTAGGAGACTGGGCTATATTCTTTAATGGCTTCCTGGATCACATACCTAGTAACTAGAAGTCATAGTGGCCTGCATGGAATATTAGTAACATCACAGAGTAATGTACAGTTTTAGCTGGGATTTTAGGAAGGGCAGACTCGTGCTAGAGCTGATACTTATTAGATATTCAGGCAAACAAGTAAAGAAGCACAAAACAGAAGAAATAAAATATTTGTGCCATATATTATTCATAAGTGAGATGTTTGCCACTTTTGTTTGACAAGTGGCTACTGTTATCAACAGGTGCAGAGTAAGGCACATATAGTAAGGAGTACACTTGGAATTTGCTCTGAAGTACTCTGCCAAAAGACATATCTTTTACTCAGGACCTCCATAACAAAGCACTATTTTAAATGTATGTAGTGTAACAGTGTTGTAATATAGTTGTGTAAAATGTAATCTGCTGTATAGCAGAGGAATTTTTTTATTACAGTACATTAATTCTTTAAAGGGAAAAAAATGTACTTGTCTGACTGATTTTTGTGTACTGCTCAGTTTGGTCACACCCTGCTTTGTCAAATTTTTGCACACATCATCATCACTTGGTTTAGGTATACTGAGTTGGGACTACCTGACTCAAGTTTCCATTTCGCAGGTTCACTGCAGCAGCTTTTCAGAGCGTTATGCAAAACTTTATCAGTGAGGCTGTAGTGAACTGTGTTGCACTATTGGCTACATTACAGTGGCAGAGTCATTTTTAGGAAGCAAGACAGAAACTTGCAACAGATGTGTTCAGCACTCGTAAGGGCAAAAACTAATCTGTAAATCCATATATATATATATATATATATATACATACACACATATATACACACACACACACACACATACACACTAATTCTGAGACTGTGGTGTCTCAAAGGGTTCATTTATTCCAAGGGACTGCAACCTCACAAGTAGTAGGGGTTGTGGATGCAGGCACCCCACATCATGGGGTGCACGGAGCAAAGCCCAAAAGCCATACAAATAAACACTTCAAAGTCAAACAGTAAGTTTAAGTTTTCACTGTATTGGCTAGAATTCACCATTAATATTTGCACTTTTGAGTGTCATTTGTATGGAGAACTTGTCATTAAGTCTCATTTTATTCTGTTTGAATTTGTGTATTTGGGTTCTTCGTGCACTCTTGTGTGTTTAATCTAAGGTCATATTTATCTATTATACACAAATGATTTCTGGAGAGCTTTGCTTTGTCACTTTGTACTTGTTTTTTGGTGGCTAACTCAAAAAAGGCTTAATGAAGATGGGTTTTGGCTATCACAGATATTTAATGGAGCAGGAGTAGGAAAAGGTCAGGGGAGGACTTGAAATATCTAGTCAGTCTGAGGAGGCTTACAAAACGGCACCTTACAACTGTCATTTAAACAGGTAGGACTCCAATGCACAGTAAGAACTGATACTAAATGAAGGAACAGTCAGGAGATATTTAAATACAAGTCTGCCTTCTTTTCTGTTATGCAAAATTATGTTTTCTTCTTTCTCCATGTAGGTTGTGAAAATGAACAATCCCAACAATGTCAACAGAATTCTACAGCAACTAACAGACATCAACAAGGCATTACAGAAGCCGACCCCTACAGACAAACAGCTATGCAGCAATAATGACTACTCTTTTGACTCAACTGTTGTGAGCTTTAGCTACTTTCAAGACCCAGTTACTAACAAAAGGTCTGAGAATTTCTTTGGGGCATCCCTGGGCTGCAAAGGCAGAGTGGAAAGACAGATTATGATTGCTATTTCTTGCATTAAAGTGTGGAATATGGCAGTGGCATATGCAGTTCACTATGCACGACAAGAAAGATGTGTCCATTTCCCAGATTTTGTTTATTCAGAAGCTTTCAAATCAGGGAGGAAAAACAACGGACCCTATAAAAAACTTGCACCATGCAGGAAGTGTTTCAGATCATTCCAAAATGTCAAATTTGTTCCAGCACACGAAGAGCTGAACTACAGGGCAGACTGGCCAAATGGAAACTGCGCTGAGGCAGAGTCCCTCAGTAAACTACTGGACAAGCTTCCTAATGTTATGGCTATGGTGTGCAGTGTAGTAAATGGTACAAAGACTCTGTTTACTCCTGACATGATGGACTTTAAAGCCAGTTGTCAGAATACTGCTTCACAGAAACTTAAATCTAGAAACTTTGAAATCATGTTGGACTGGCAGTTTTTCAGCTGTAATTTGACATGACATAATAAATATCAGTTTGTATTTGACATGTGTCCTTTGTTTTCTGAGATCCAACAGAAGACAGCAGATGAATATATCAAGATTAACCATAACAACATTAACATGGAACCTAAAGATAAAATAAAGGAGTTTATAACCACAAACATGAATAAAAAGCTTAATAAACAACAGATTAAACTATTGGACAAGAGTATTTCATATACAGAAGTTATTACACAAATAAATAAGCTTAAATCAAACAAAGCACCGGGTAATGATGGTATTATACCAGAGATATATAAAATCCTTTCTAAAACTACATATTCATTAATACATAAGGTTTTTATTTTGGCCCAAACTGAGTTAATAACCCCCCCATCTTGGCAATATACATTTATTTCACCAATTTTAAAACCTAATAAAGATCCAACTAGATGTTCTTCATATCGACCCATCTCATTACTTAATGTTGATTATAAAATGTTTATGAGTATTTTTGCTGATAGATTGAAGACAATCATCCCCGGCATTATAGATATAGATCAGACGGGCTTCATTGTAAATAGAAATACTTTTGATAATATAAGAAGAACTTTAACATTAATTGATTTTGCAAATAGGAAAAAGACAGATTTAACACTTATTAGTCTTGATATAGGTTCAGCATTTAATTCAGTAAGTTGGGACTATCTGTTTACCTTAATGAAATGCACAAACTTCTCTGATGCATTTGTAAATTTAATTGAGCATTTATACAAAGGAACGCTGGCTTATATTAAGGTAGGAACATATGATGTTAAGTTGTCTATCTCGCCTTCATTCTTGCTGGATGGGTTCGGAGCCGACCTCGGCTCCGACTCGGCCACTCTAAAAGCTCGAGAGTTGGTTCCACCGGCTCGAGGCTGCCCCTATATCCCACAATGCTAGGCGTGAATTACCTCAGATCTCGTTTGCCGCTACAGCGATCGAGGTGTGTTTTCTACCGGCTCCAGGTTAGTGAAAGTTAGACTAGTTTAAATTCTTTAAACTTTAGCTAGCTTAGTGTATTTCTCTTTCCCCTTAGTGTAGTGGATATTATCCCTTCTACTTTTATCCAGCCCCTTTTTTTCTAAAGAACTTATAAGTTCTTTCCCTAGGCCTTCGGGCCCTTCCTTCCCTTCCTTAGGGTGTGTATGTGTTTGATTAGGAAGTTTTTAACTTAACTTACCCTTCAGAAGTTTAGTTTAAATAATTCCTTTTAGACCTCTATCAGTGTAATCTGTGTGTGTGTGTTTCTGTGTGTGATTACACTTCGGTTCCTTGAGTATGTCCAAGGATTCAAAGGTCTCAGGCTTCAAGAAGTGTGATTCGTGCTGTCAGAAAATGTCTCTGACAGACGGTCACACTTCTTGTGTGTATTGCCTGGGACCTTTACACCTGCAGGACTCTTGTGCTGTATGCCATGGCTTCAGCCCCAGAGTCCTGCAGGAGAGAAAAAACAAACTCATTTTAAGGGGTTTGCTTAAGCCTGAAGGTTCCCTTTCTGTGACATCGGGGAAACCTTCTAAGGCTTCCAAGACCTCGGCTCCAGCTTCAGAGTCGAGGCCTAAGGCTTCGAAGCCTACTGCTTCATCGGCTCCGGCTGGAGCCGATGAGTCTTTGACTGCAGTATCTGTGGTTCCCTCAGCTCCGGCCGGAGCCGAGGCATTAGAGATTCCTGGGTCGGCTCCGATCAGACCATCGGAGCCGACATCTAGAAAGAGATCGAGGTCACCGTCTCTTGGCTCCGTTCATTCGGCTCCAGCGTCTCCCCTGCTGTCTGAACGGAGCCACAGATCTCACTCCTCCAGGTCATCGAGGCTCTCAGATCATGACCTCCAGAGGGTAGTAAGTCGACTTTTAAAGTCCGAGGCACTGGCCCAAATGCTCCAGAGTCCGACTCATCAGTCGATGCCTCAACTTGTTCCTATAAATATTCCTCCTCCGACTCCCTTGAGCTCGGAGCCGGGGCGTCTCGGGACCGAGACTGTGGTAGCGTCGGAGCCGATACAATTGTCTTCGGCTCCATCATCGGCTCCGATTTCTTCTTTTGAAGAATCTCGGCGCCGGGCTTCCCTCGTCGGCTCCGAGGGGGTGAGTGGCATCAGACCCTTGTCCGACCCCCCTCTCCCTCTCGGTGCTTCAGCGCTGGTGAGTTCGGCTCCGACATCGGCCTCGGAGCCATCTCTGTCGGTGCCGAGGGAGGTTCTCAGCTTCTCGGAGCGGGGACCTTTGGCTCTGCCGGACAGGGGTGCGTTCGAGGTCATGCGGAGTGTGTTGGAACCTTGTTCGACTCCACAGTCGGCTCCGTCCGCCCCTCCCTCTTCGGTGCCTTTGGTTATGTCGACTCACTCCCTCATCTCAGACCGCAGAGAGCCAGCTCCTCAAGAATCCCCTGTGGGGATCTCATCCTCTTCCGAAGCCTCCCTGAATTGGCAGGGAGCCCCTAGGAAGAGAAAGTGTAAGAGGAAACACATAGACTCACCTGAGTCTGTCACCTCTGACACAGATTTAGAGGATTCGAGGGTTCCCCGTTCCCCGTCTGAAGTTGTCTCTTTGCAGACATTCTAGAGATCTTGAAACAGAGGGGAAATTGGCCAGCCCTTAACCCTTCGGAGGATGAATCTGTGTATCTTGAGGCGTTTGGCTCTCGCCCTTCCACCTCCTGGGTGTCCCCCCCCCTTTGATCCCTTCATGCAGGTGGTGGCAAAGAAGGCCTGGACGGCTCCTGATTCAGTGGACCCTACCCCCAGGAGACCTTCCAAATTTATAACAGCACCAACTGACAAACAATTTCTCACAAAAGGTGTTTCTGTGGATGCTATGGTGGTAGCTGCTGCCACCAAGAAGGAACTAGCTGATCCTTCAGTGCCTGTTCATCCCCCTAACAAAGAATCTAGGTCTATGGACAGGTACGGGAAGTGGATGTTCTCGTCAGCGACCTTTGCAATCCATTTGCTGAACTACCTATGCCATTTTACTCGTCTTCAAAGAGACTTGATTAAAGAAGCGAGTGACATGTTGAAGGATCCTACGGCTGCGGGTTTTCAAGACAAGATGAACACTCAGCTGGCTACCCTGAACTCCATAGCTAACTCCTCCATGCGCCTCCTTTCTTATGCGGCTGATGGAGCGAGCAGGGCCGCAGGGACAGGTGTGGCCTTACGCAGGCATGCCTGGATGCGGCTATGCAACTTTGCGGACCCCTTTAAAACGTCGTTCACTAATTCCCCGTTTGATGGATCATCTCTTTTTGGTCCTCAAGTGAAAGAAACCTTGACTAGGTGCGAGACGGATGGCAAGACTCTTTCTGCCGTCGGAGTCCGTTTTTCTACTCCTTCTAGGCCTTACCCCAAAGGCCAGAAAAGTGGGAAAATGTGGTTCCGCAAACAATCTCAAGGGACTTCGCCTGACGCACAGAGTCGGTTCCCCGCCAGAGGCAGAGGGGGGAACAACAATGGTAGATGTCGCCCTAGAGGCAGGGGGGTCCACAGAACCAGGGCAATCGAGAAACTTTCTCTGATAAGCCTTTTCAGCATCCCTGAGGTGTTGCCCAACTTCCCACCTTCGGAGGCAGTCGGGGGAAGATTGTCACTGTACCCAGAAGCCTGGCTATCCCTGACTCAAGACAAGTGGGTACAGTCCATCATTTCCGAAGGCTATTCCATTCCCTTCGTTCGCATCCCAACCCAATCAAAAAAATCCCTTCCAGATGTTCCACCCGCTCAAAGGGATCTTGCAGCTTTAGAAATTTCAAAGCTGCTTGTACAAAGAGCAATTCAACCAGTTCCAGCAGACCAACTAGGATCCGGAATCTACTCCAGGTTCTTTTTAGTTCCAAAGAAAACAGGGGACTGGAGACCAATTTTGGATCTCAGTATCTTGAACAAGTCAGTCAAGAAAACAAGATTTCGGATGGTCACGCTGCAGTCCATCCTCCCCCTATTGGGAAAGAAAAACTGGATGTGCTCTATAGATCTTCAGGATGCGTACTATCACATAAAAATGAACAGACGCTCCAGAAGATTCCTCCGCTTCAGGCTGGGAACCAGTCATTTTCAATTCAGGGCCCTGCCCTTTGGTCTCACCACTGCCCCCCGGGTGTTTACCAAATGCATGGCAGTGGTAGCTTCTCACCTGAGACGTCAAGGATTCCAGGTGTTTCCATATTTGGACGACTGGCTCCTCACAGCTCCCACCAAGCATCTTCTTCTAATGGCCAGGGACTACACCTTTCGCATTTGTCAAAAGTTAGGCATTTCAATAAATTGCGAAAAGTCTGTTTTGTCGCCTTGTCGTACTATTACCTTCATAGGCGCAAATCTAGACACAGTCAACATGTCTGCAAGACTAACACATCAGAGAATAGCAGACATACACAAGCTGGTCTCGCTCCTCTTCAGCAGCAACAGAATCAAAGCCAGGTTAGTTCTGAAAGTGTTGGGGATTATGGCGGCTGCCATACCTCTGCTTCCATTAGCCAGATTCCACATGAGAATCCTTCAATGGATGCTCTTCACGCAATGGTCATACCAGCAACTTCCGATGTCCCACACCATTATGATCACGCAAACATGCAGAAATCATCTTCTGTGGTGGATGTCTTCCCCTCAGCTCTTATTGGGAAGACCCTTTGTTCCTTCCCCTCCGGTTGCTACTTTGACAACGGACGCCTCCCTGATCGGGTGGGGGGGGCATTATCAGGGCAGAACTGTCCAGGGCACTTGGCAACCAGACGAATGCCACTTGCACATAAATGTTCTAGAGATGAGAGCAGTGCTTTTAGCGTTGCAAGCCCTTCAAGACTCTCTTCCCTTGGGAACGATAGCAATCCAGACGGACAATATGTCCGTAGTGTGGTATATCAACAAACAAGGCGGAACCAGGTCCTACCCCTGTGTCGAGAAGCACTCAGACTGTGGCAATGGGCGATTTCTTCTCAGCGTTTTCTGATAGCAATGCACATCCCCGGGAAGTCCAATCAAATCGCGGACAAGTTGAGCAGAGCTATCCTCATGCCTCACGAGTGGTCTCTGAAAGACTCTGTTGTGAGAGAAGTTTTTCTCAAGTGGGGTCAGCCTTGCTGCGACCTTTTTGCTACTCCCCAAAACAGCAAGTGCAGAGATTATTTCACCCTATTCCCTTTACCAGGCCAGCCCAGCAGAGACGCTCTAGTCCAAGTTTGGCCCCGGGGACTTCTGTATGCATTTCCTCCCTTCCCACTAATCTCTCAAGTGATACAGAAAGCTATCGCTCAGAAGGCCTTGTTGATCCTCATTGCTCCTTACTGGCCTCGACAGGTTTGGTTCCCCTTTCTACATCAATTTCTGTTGGAGCGACCTTGGCATCTGGACCTAGTTCCAGATCTTTTGCTCCATCAGTCGGGTCAGTTTCATCGCTCCCTTCCCTCTCTGAACCTCACTGCTTGGTTCCTCCAATTCCAACATTAGCCAGGCTTCCTCAAATATCTCACTCTGTTCGAGATATTTTGATAGCTTCCCATAAATCTTCCACTAGAAAGATTTATTTGAGTAAGTGGAAACGTTTCGCCTGTTGGGCTCAAGGAAGGGACATAGATCCTTTCACTGCTTCCATACAAATGGTCCTTGATTTTCTAGCTGAACTCTTTCATGCAGGTTCATCTCCTTCTACTCTTAAAGTTCAACTGGCAGCTATCTCTAACTTTCATGTGGGCATTTCAGAGTCTGCCATAATGTCCCACAAGCTTTGCAAAGCCTTTTTGAAAGGAGTTTTTCTACTCAGACCTCCTATAAGAAATCCTCCTCCTCCTTGGGACCTAAATTTAGTTCTTAGTTCTTTGATTCTTCCCCATTTCGAACCTGCAGTCTCCTGTTCTTTAAAATTGCTATCATGGAAGACTCTCTTTCTGGTAGCTATTACTTCAGCTAGAAGAGTTTCAGAACTTCATGCACTCAGCTGTCGACCTCCTTATCTGTTGTTTCATAAGGACAGGGTATCTTCTGAACCAACCCATCTTTTTTACCTAAGATAGCCTCGACGTCTAACCTAAATCAAAGCATTGACCTCCCTGTGTTTTTTCCAGAATATTCTAATAGGTCTGAGCAAAAATTGCATTGGCTAGATGTTCATCGTCAGTTAAGGTACTATTTGGATAGAACCAAACAATTCCGGAAATCTGACCAGCTGTTTGTCTCCTATGCAGAAGGCAGAAAGGGACTTTCAGTTTCAAAGGTATCATTATCTAGATGGCTAACATCTCTGATTTCCCTTGTTTATGAAATTAGACACCAAAAGCTGCCTAACAAACCTAAAGCCCATTCCACCAGAGCTTTGGCTACTTCTATAGCCTTCCAAGACAGACTGCCTATTGACACCATTTGTGCAGCGGCTACTTGGGCTACTCCTCACACTTTCATTTCTCATTATAAGTTGGATTTAGCTTCTAGGCATAGAGCTAACTTTGGTTCCACTGTTCTCAAGAGTCTGTTGCGTTAGGCCACCGGGACAAGGTGCTAGGGGCGGTCCCATCCAGCAAGAATGAAGGCGAGATAGACAACTTAACATATAGAAGTTATGTTCTTACCATAACGTTCCATGTTAGTTGTCTTCTTCTCGCCTTCTTTCTTCGTCCCCCTCCTTCCCCCTGGCCTGGACAGATCTAGAGGAGTTTGATTGTGACCTCTCTTTCTACCACCTCTTTGCGATAGGTATATGCTCTGCTGTGCATATCTCCTAGAGTCAGGCTTAGGTCACCCTTTCTCTTCCCTTTGTTTTTAGAGGTGGAAATTTTCCAGTATTCCTGGTTGTATTATTAGCTGGGCCTAGCTCACAAACGAGATCTGAGGTAATTCACGCCTAGCATTGTGGGATATAGGGGCAGCCTCGAGCCAGTGGAACCAACTCTCGAGCTTTTAGAGTGGCAGTCGGGCCGAGGTCGGCTCCGAACCCATCCAGCAAGAAAGAAGGCGAGAAGAAGACAACTAACATGGAACGTTATGGTAAGAACATAACTTCTATTTTCACAACAAATACCCATTCTTAAAGGTACAAAGCAAGGATGTCCACTTTCTCCACTATTATTCACTTTAGTAATGGAGCCTTGGGCTAATTTGATTAGAAAAAGTACTGACATAGAGGGTTTTGAAATAAACGAAAATACAACATCAAAAATTCAACTTTTTGCAGATGATGTTCTAATTACATCAGCAGGATCTAATTCTTCTATGCAGTCTTTATTTGATAAAATGATGAATTTTAAAAGTATTTCTGGTTTAATATTCAATGAAGAAAAAACTAAAATACTACCTATATATACACGAAAAAATATTCTCATTAGTGATTTTACTAAATATGTACCCAATTCAGGTCAGATAACTTATTTAGGTATAATACTATCTAAAGATATTAAATCTATTATATATAATAACTATAATACCTGTTTTCTTAATATACAAAATCTTTTTAATACCTGGAATAATATGTTTTTACTATGGAGGAGAGACTTACAATTATTAAAATGATAATATTCCCCAAGATTTTATACTTAATACAATCAATAATACTTTCACCTACAAAAATAATTATCAAGAAACTGAATACACTAATGTTAAATTTCTTATGGGCACCTAATAGACCTAGGATTGCATTAAAGAAACATACTAATAGCTGGTCTCAAGCGGCTATTTCTTTTCCAGACTTTAATTTATATATTATCTCTTCTATTATAAAAGTTATTACTTTATTAATAGATCAGTCATATATCGCAAAATGGAAAGATTATTGAGAGCTAATTAGTATGCACTTCATGAAAATCTCCTTAACACATAAAATATGATTGTAAATAACTCCATGTTGTGGTTGCTAAAGGAATTTTGTACTTCACCTATTACACCTAAACATATGGTTTGTTACCCATTAAATATTATTATTAGTTATCGTAACTTTATATTCATGCACCCTAAGTATAGGGAATGGAATTTTATTGTATTCCCTATAGTGTATACTCAGGGTATGCTTATGTCATCTACTTCTGAAGGAGCTCATTTAGCTATAGATAATGATCTAAAGTACTGGTATCAGCTGATATCTGATAATAAAGTTAAAAATCTAGATTTCTTAAAACAAGAATTTGATCTAAGAGAAACTTGCTGGTTAGAGGTTCAGATCTTTAGACAACATCTCATTGATAGAATAGATCTAATGTCTATAACAGTTAAAGAATCTATTCCAAAACTGATTGATTACTTGATATTAAATTTACAGCATAAAGTTTCTGATAAAGGTAAACTTTCATATATACATAAAATTATCAGACAAGAAACTTTTTACATTGTAGATTCATACTGGAATTATTTCACCTCTATTAATGGGGACCCACCAACTCAACAAGATAAACAATATATATTGGAATCTGCTTATAGAACTACATCTTCCATTGTCTGGAGACTTTATACATGGAAATTTTTACATAGATCTTTTTATACACCTTTGATGATGAATAAAATAAATAATAAAGATAATCTATGTAAGAGATGTAATGTAGAAATTAATGCTGACTGGGCTCATATGTTTTATGACTGTATGAAGTTGAAAGAATACTGGAAGTCAATTAATGAATTTTTGCAGGCTCTTTTACAGATAATTTCATTATTTCTTAGTCTCTTATATTGTTCTACACACCTGTACCTCAATGTGTTAAAAGGATTAAGCTTCCCTTGTTATGCTCTATCCTAGCAGTGGCCAGGAAAATAATAACTAGAAATTGGATTTCAGATACACCTCCTTCGTTCAATGAATTTAAAAATGTTATGAATATAATGTGCCATATGGAAATAAGCACAATTAGAATGAGAACAACTAGAAAAACATCATATTATATTGTATGGGATAATTTACAAAATTTGTTAAAAAAATTCTAATTTCAATAGCACGGTATTTTAGTTTAATTAATTGATCTGATTGTAGTGGATGTCTTTGTAAATACTTTAGTTGTTTTGTTGAATATTATAATAATACCTATTTTTAATTACTTGTATAAAATTGTTATGATATTTCTCTTATATGTTAAAACAATAAACCTGTTTTGAAAAAAAAAGAAGTGTAGGGTCTGCTTTGACTACTAGCCAGAGTGACATTTGATGCATTAAAAGAGCAGCACTGAAAGCAGATAGTGCTGACAAGGCAGATTTATATAAAACATATATATCTACTTCATTCTTGTCTGATCTTGCATGTTTTTTTTCAGTAATTTGATTTCAAAATTATTTCTGCTTTATAGAGGGAACTAGGAGTTTTCAGTTATATGACTATTAAAATATGATATACATTATATTGTTGTACTTAGGAAAACAAAAATGAAAAAGAAGCACTATATCATCGCTATACACAGAGGGATATTACAAACAATATATAATGTCTGGTAATACATAGTACAGTCAGATGTCTGTACTGTCAGAATCAGTACACATTTTAGCAGTGTTGATGCCAGAAGCTAGCTTGTGCACAACTAGGTTAACCGGCTGCACACAGCAGGACTCAACCCAGTAAGAAGCAAGACATGGTAATGCATACAAGGAATGGGACTTCAGCTGTTAGTTTTCTTTATTTATACAGGAAGTGAAATTGGGGACAAAGGTTCTTTTTCAATTATGACCTTACTGCATAAAAAAGTAAAACCTAAGAGATTCCTTTTTAAATCCAAACTGTGATGCCAGCTCTACTGGCATAGAGGGATAAAACCCTAACTGTAGCCCTGGTGACTAGTTGCTCAGACAAATGTTGGCCCATCAGAAGGAGGTAAGGGGCTGACTCACATCTGTCTACTGCCAGAGTCCCTTGGAGGAGGGGTGGCAATACAAAGGGGAGGACCCAGGGAACCTACCTGCCCAGTAAAGGAACAGTGCAAGCCAACCATTAAGGCTCAAAGGAGCACTATCTTCAATTGTCAGAAAGGTCTGAAGAGCTTGGTGCTCAAACTTGTGTTTTTAGTTAGCTCAGCTGAAGCTGCCTAATGGTTTAAGGGTGTAGAAGGTGCTCTGAAGTTTTGCGAGCTGGACAGCTAATAGCCATGCAGCTGTGATCAATATGATGAACATCATTAATTCATACAGGAAAAGAACAGTTTTGCAGTCTAATGTATGCAAACATTTTCATTGGCAGAAACATCTATAATGGCTTGTGACATTAAAAAGACTCTTACCCATGGAATTACTGCATTTTTTGGGGGGCGGGGTGTGTGTGCAAAATATTCATATAAGTGCAAATTTAGTTTCAACCTGATGCAACAGAAGAAATGGAAACTGTAGTGTAGTAATGTTTTCAATATTAAGGAAGCGAAGAATAGTCACACTGTGTGGTATGGAAAGTGAACTTCTGCTGAAAATGGAAGTTATAAAAGCAGAACATTCACATAGTACTGTTTATATTAATAGTAAGAGCAGTGTGTTAAATTGTTGGAGACAACCCAAAAGATATTATTTCTGTGGCAAAGGTATACATTTAATTAATAAATATAGTAAAAAAAAGTGTTGGCAATGTGACAATAAGGGTTATAATGTGAAGAATTGCAAAATTGAATTTAGAAAGTTACATAAGCTGCCCATGATTTCAATGTGATATGCAACATTTAATAAAATGTTTATAAGAATATGATAATGGAAAAAAGAATGAAAATGAACCAAGTCTGACGGTCTAAGAAAATTAAAATGGAAATGGGAAAAGGAAAAAAAAACTAAATTTTGTCCTGCATCAAGAGATGGGAATGATGAATCTAGTGAAAATGAGGAAAATGGAAACTAGGACGCATAAAAACAATATTTTGATTTACAACAATACAGTTTTAATAAGCTTTGAAGGAGGATGTGTGGAAAGTAATGATGAGATGCTGAATGAAGTGGGTGCCAGAATAAAAAATTTCATTAGAAAGAGAGTGAAGGATAGGAAAAGGAAAAAGTACTAACAAAGAACGAAAGAAAACGAGCAATATTATATGTCATCACTAAATGTTAATAGTATTAAGAGTGTTATGCATGTATATATGTTTGAATGTTAACCTGAATATAGTTTTTGGGATAATTTAATTATTACATAAGAGGAAGTATATAAAGAATTTTTTTTCACAATTTTGACTAAACATTGGATGGGGCATAAATATATATATATATATATATATATATATATATGTGTGTATATAGGTTTACCTACGATCCATTGTTGATCTTTTTTTTTGGTTCACCATTTACCCCCACATCCTCCTGAAAGTATGTGTACTAACTCCATGGTCACACTACAATGAAGAAATGGGAAAATCCCTGAAAAGCACACTGTTGACTCATACAATGCAATACATTGTAGGAAAACTCACCACAATGTTAAATTCTCACACTTAAGCCACTCAGCCACCGGTGCAATGGACACCCTTAGGTAAACCATACAGGTGTTCACTTCACTGGTGGTCAATAGCTTAAGTGTAAGAATTTCATATCATGGTAAGTTTTGCTGCAGTATATTGTATTGTACTGTATGAGCCAGCAGTGCACTTTTCAGGGTTTTCCCCTTTTCTTCACTGACAGGAAGCTGCAGGAGATAATTGAGAAGCCAATGATACAGCAAACATGAACATTTATGTTGAATGAAGCAATTAAGAGATAGGTTATTAAGACAAAACATGTTGTTAAAAGCAGAATGAATGAGATTTATTATTTTTCTCAAATAGCTCAATAAAGTATAACATATACAGAATGAGAAAAGTGCGATTCTTGCTAATCAGCAAGAAATAATTAAAGCTGTAGAATCATTTTTAAAGCTATGTATGTACAGAAATAGACTATACAGGATGTAAAATGTGAAGTTAAAACATTTCTGAATAATTAATGGATGCACGAAGCAGAGATGTTACTGTTGATGAAGTTCAAAAAAGCATAAAGAAAGGAAGAATTGAGTCTGCACCGGGGAAGACGGTACAGATTATACCTTTTACAGGAACATGAGCAAGGAAATACCTTTTACAGAAAAATGAACAAAAAAGAACTGAATTTTCATAAAGTGATACATGAGTGGGTGAACCAAGGCATAAAATCAAGAGAATTTTGTGGAAGGATTATTAGACTTATTTGGAAGAAGCATGATAAGAAATTAAGTAAGTGAAGAACCATATCAATATGTAATGTAGATGATAAAGTAGTCATTATGATGTTTTAAATAAGGTTTAATAATGCTATAAAAGAGGTAATTAATGATGGATTGTGTGGGATGAAAGGAAATAGTAGTGATATGTTGATTATAGTTAAGGATAGACTAAATTGTAGATAAACTGATTTCATGTAAGATTAAAAAGGCTTAAGATAATATATGTATAATATATGTCATAATCAGTTATATAACATGATATTCTGGAAAATATGCGGCTACAAATTAGTAAATGGCAATTTAAACAAAGAGAGACTAAAGTTAAAAGAGGTTTATTTCAGGGATGCCTAATGAGCATGATACTTTTTAGTTTGATAATAAATGTTGTTAAAGAAAAATTACAAAGAAATAATTGTGAGGCAGATTTGATTTAAAGGGGCACTAGATGGTAATGTTATAGTAGTTATAAACAAGGTATGGTAAGTGTCGTGACGAATTTGTGTTTTTTTTCTGAGGATGGTTGGATTAGATTTAAGCAGAGAAAGTAAAATATTTAAAGAAATAAAGAAAATAGATGGTATATATTTTACTAGGTGTGGCACTGAAGTATACCAGGATTAAATAAAGACCACTCAGTGAAGGTTGGGATCACCCAACAAAGTTTAAAAGAATAAAAGACCCCTTCTAAACATGGCTGTAGAGACAATTCACACTCAAAATCCAAAAAGCTTTTATTGACTAAAACAGGTAAGAGCTTTCACAGAAAGTGTTCTGCTTCTTCAGGCCATTAACTGACAACTGATAAACCAAGACATTTAAAAAGTAAGACACAGCCAATCAAAATAGTTTAAAACAGTCACACGTCATCAAATCAATTAAGCAATAAAACTCATGTAATGAGACGACTGCCTACCTAAAGGAGAAGCTACTTAAAAAGTCTATTAAAAATGCATATTTAAGAGCACTAGAAAGACATCTCTGTAGTACTGCTTTCACATCATTCGTTATTAACTACATACATATTATAAATAAGTAACTAAATTCTAAGCCACTGGTAAAATAAAATTGCATATATTATAAAGTGCTTTCTGCGGATGTCACTGATCATCAGATGTAAACAATATACATTCAAATTATTAAATCAACTTAGAAACAGTAACTTATCTTTACATACAGATTGCAAGAGCTAAAAATTCCTGGTTACGGAAATGGTAGAAATAACGCATTCATAACAAACTGCATATGTTTATTTTAGCAACTTACAATTTGGGCATCTCTAATCGTTGGATGTAAACAATATACCTTAAAATCGCTAAATCAACTTAAGAACCATAACTATGAAATCTGAAGTAGGAGATTCATTTGTCTGCAACCTGTGGGTTATGGATCCGATATCGGATCCGAACCGGCATGGTTTACCAGCTATGGATCCAAGCTCTCAGCTCCTCCCCTCACCCATAATGCCCTGCTCTACCCTCATGACCTCAGATCTCGTTTGCCGCGCATGGTGACTAGATTGTTTTTCCAGCTCTCCAGCTAAGTGATAGTTTCAGTGTTTAAATTGTAAAATTTAAATAATTTTTTGGTTGATTTGTGTGAAAGTGTAGGTTTCCCTTTTTGTATTATTACTTTTTTTAGTGTTTAATCTAAGATTTATATCCCTCCCCTCGCTGGTAGCGTAGTGTGTGTGTTGGGCCTGTGAGTGATTTTGTTTTAGTTACTTACCTTAGTTATAGTAACTGTTATTTGTTAGCTTGGGATGTCTGAGCAGCCCAAGGCTATTTTCTCTAAATGCTCCGAGTGTGGCCATAAGCTTTCCCCAGCTGATGGGCCACACTCGGTGTGTTAGATGCCTGGGGGTTGAACACCTCACATCTGGATGTTCCATTTGTGCAGGGTTCAACCCCAGGGCATTGAAGGAGTGGAGGTCCAAGCTTGTTTTGGCGGGCCTTTTGCCGCCGGACTCGGCTCCGACCTCCGCTCCTTCGGGGGTAACCGTCTCCACGGTTATTCCTCTCGGCTCCCCTCCTCCTCCTGGGACTCAACCTCCCGCTTCTGGTTCGGAGGAGAGGGATGCTAGAAAAAGGGACCGGAGGGAGAAGCACCATAAGCGGCGGGCCAAGACCTCTGTTTCGGCCCCGCCAGCCAAGCGGGCTCCTCCCCCGGCTCCATTGTCGGCTGGATCTCCTCCTCCTCAGCTCCGGTCTCCAGTGTGTTTTTCACCGGGACCTGAGGAGGAGGAGACCCGATCTCCGTCGAGGCTATCGAGGAGGCACTCAAGGCCTACCTCGGTAGCCTCGTCGAGATCAACGTACAGCCTATCGGATGCTGATCTGGACCGGATGATGAGAAGGTTCATCCATGCCCAGATGCAGATGGGAGTGCTCTTGCCTCCCCCCCCGGGGGGGGAGCTCGACCCCCTTTTTCAAGCCGATTGCTCCTTCTCCGACCCGCTACCCGGGTTCGGAGCAGTTGGAGCCGAGCAGCTTCGGAGCCGGGGGTGGGTCGGCGCCGATAGTACTTGGTACTTCGGATCCGACCCTGCCCTCGAGTGCATCGGATCCGACCTCTCGGAGCCTGGATCCGAGCCTCGGATCTGGGGGGATCAGTGCTCCTTCGGCGCCGTCTGTGTCGGAGCGCACTGTCCCTTCGGATCAGAGCGCTTCGGCGCCGGCTCCGATCCACTCTTTGGATCCGAGGGGGAGCCGATTGTCGGATCCTTTGGTCGAGGTCGGCTCCCCTTTGGCCTTTGATGTAGTGGAGAGGGCCCTGTTGAGGGTCTCCGGACCCCCGGCACTTGTTTCGGCTCCGTCCCGCGCTCCCTCTGCACTGGGTCAGGCTTCCACCATCCGGCCCTTGGGACAGCCCGCTTCTGTGCCCCAAGCTGTTCCCCTGGAACAGGTTGCTGCTTGCGAGGAGTCCTCTGACAGCCCCCCAGAGGATGCTCCTCGCAAGCATACGTGCAAAAGGAGGCACATTGACTCCCCCGAGTCTCTCACGGAAGACACGGATTTGGAGGAAGGGGAAGGCTCCCCACGGTCACCCCCCGAGGATGTCTCATTTGGAGACATCATGGAAATGCTCCATATAAGGGGGGGTGGTCTGCCCCCAAGTCTTCCTCGGACGAGTCCGTGTTCTTGGAGGCATTTGAAGCGGGCCTGTCTACCTCTTGGGTGTCCCCTCCTGCCGACCCCTGGTGGACCTCATTACCACCAGGGCGTGGAAGGAACCGGACACCGTGGAGCCAATCCCTAAGAGGCCCGACAGGATCCTCAGCCCACCGTCTGACCATGCCCATTGGAGTAAGGGGCCTCCGGTAGATGCCATGTTGACGGCGGCGGCCACCAAGAGGGAACTTGCTCAGGAGAGTCCCTCAGTCCATCCCCCGAGCAAGGAGTCTCGGATGATGGACCGCTTAGGGAAGCGGATGTTTAGTTCAGCGACCTTCTCGGTAAGGGCGCTGAACTACCTGGCACACGTTATTAGGATGCAGTGAGATCTCATTAAAGAATACGCTGCATCTCCCCCAGAGTCCATGTCGGAGGAGGACAAAGTGCTGCACTCCACCCGCATGGCCACTCTCAGATCAGTTACCAATACCTCTATGCGGCTACTCTCCCATGCTACGGAAGGCGCCGCTAGAGCCGCAGGGGCAGGTCTAGTCACTAGACGTCAGGCCTGGCTCCGTCATTGCGATTTCTCTGAGCCCTTCAAAGCGTCATTCGCGAACACCCCCTTTGATGGTTCTGCCCTCTTTGGCAAAACCATTCGCGACACTTTGACCCAGAGCGAGAAGGACGGGAAGACACTGTCTGCCGTCGGAATCCGCTTCTCTGCACCCCAGAGGCCCTATTCTAGGAACCAAAAGGGTCAGAAGAAGATGTGGTTCCGGAAGTCGCAGCAATCCCAGCCTGCTCCGGACAACCAGTCCTTCCATGGCAGAGGAGGACAGGGAGGACGCCGCCCTAGAGGCAGAGGGGCTCCCAGGAACTTCGGGTCCAGAGAACCCTTCTCTGAACGGCCCGCGCAGCAACCCTGAGGGGTTGCCCGGCTGCTCCACTCTGGAGGCAGTCGGGGGACGTTTTTCAGGGCACCTAGCGGCATGGGAGTCCATAACATCAGACCGCTGGGTTCTCCAGATCATATCCAGAGGATACCGCATCCCTTTTCGTCACTTACCAAAGTTGAAGTCCCTCCCAGACGTTCCACCCGGTCAACGGGAGGCCGCTTTGGCAGAAATTGGCCATCTGCTAAAGAAAAGAGCCATCCAGCCCATCCCCCCAGACCAGATCGGATCAGGGTTCTACTCCAGGTTCTTTTTAGTGCCAAAAAAGACGGGGGATCTAAGACCAATTTTAGACCTTTCTCTCTTGAACCTGGCAGTTCCCAAGGAAAAATTCCAAATGGTCACTCTGCAATCTATTCTCCCCCTTCTGGGAGAAAATCACTGGATGTGTTCTATAGACCTCAAAGATGCGTACTACCACATCCTAATGGACAGGCACTCCAGGAGGTTCCTCCGCTTCCGGCTGGGAGCCAGTCACTACCAGTTCCGGGTCCTTCCCTTTGGTCTCACCACAGCCCCCAGGGTGTTCACCAAAGTATTAGCAGTGGTAGCGGCCCACCTGAGGCTTCAGGGGGTGCAGGTCTTCCCCTACCTGGACGACTGGCTCTTTACCGCCCCAACAAGGCATCTACTACTATTGGCGCGAGACTCCTTTCTCCATCTTGCTCCCAATCTGGGCATTACAATAAATACAAAGAAATCCAACCTGGCCCACACAGCTCTTAGATTTTATAGGGGCCAGGTTAGACACAAGGAGTTTAAAAGCCTTCCTCACTGCGGACAGAGTTTAAAATCTGCAGCTCCAGGTGCGGGCCATTCTCCACTCAAGTTCTGTTCCGGCGGAGTTGGTCCTGAGGGCTCTAGGGTCCATGGCGTCTGCTATAGCACTTCTTCCTCTTGCCAGGCTCAATATGCGCATCCTCCAGTGGACTCTCTTAGTACAGTGGTCATACCTTGCTCTCCCTATGCATCATCCCATTGCGATCAGCAAGGCTTGCAAGCGGTCCCTCCTGTGGTGGCTTCACTCCCCAGATCTCCACGGAGGCCGCCCATTTTGTGCTTCTCCCCCTCTCGCCACAGTGACCACGGACGCCTCCCACCTCGGGTGGGGGCATTTTATGGCCGGACCGTCCAAGGCACGTGGAACGATTCAGAGACCTTACTGCATATCAACGTTCTAGAGATGAGAGCAGTGCTCTTAGCGTTGCTAGCACTTCAGGACTTTCTTCCCTTGGGAACAATTGCGATTCAATCGGACAACATGTCAGTTGTCTGGTACATCAACAAGCAAGGGGGAACGAGGTCTTACCCTCTTTGTCGAGAAGCCATGAGAGTTTGGGAATGGGCAATCTCCACCAACCGCTTTCTAATAGCAGCGCACATTCCGGGTCGGTCCAACATCCTGGCGGACAAGCTCAGTCGCACCATTCTGACCCCTTACGAGTGGTCACTCAATTTTCAAGTAGCGGAACGCATATTCGCACGGTGGGGAACTCCTTCATGTGATCTTTTTGCCTCTCCCTCAAACACCAAGTGCAACAGTTTTTTCGCTCTGATACCTCCTCCAGGAGGTTCTCCAAGAGACGCTCTGGTGCATGCTTGGCCACCCGGTCTTCTGTATGCTTATCCTCCCTTGCCTCTGATGCTCCAAGTTCTTCAGAAAGCCTCTCGGGTGGGTTGCAGAATGATTCTCATTGCTCCGTTTTGGCCCCAAAAAATCTGGTTCCCCTTCCTAAGGTCTCACTCGGTGAATCCTCCTTGGATTCTAGATCCCATTCCGGATCTGATATCTCATCCATCCTGCATATCTCCTCCGAACCTGGACAACCTGAAGCTGACCGCTTGGCTGCTCCAGTTCCACTCTTGATCAGGACTCCCGGTATTTCGTCCCCTGTTAAGGCGATCCTGGTGGCAGCTCATAAACCGTCCACTAGGAAAGTCTACCGCAGCAAGTGGAAACGGTTTTCTTTGTGGGCGGAGCGGCAAGGCCTGAATCCCTTCACAGTTCCTCTCCCTTTAGTGCTTGATTTCTTAACCACTCTTTTTAACGATGGTGCCAGCAGTTCCACAGTCAAAGTACAACTGGCGGCAATTTCACATTATCACATTGGTCATGACTCTAGTCCACTCATGTCAGCCAAGTTGTGTAAAATTTTCCTTAAAGGTACTTTCCTTCTCAGGCCCCCTGTAAAACAAGCGGTTCCTCACTGGGACCTTTCCTTAGTTCTCCAGGCCTTGACCGCCCCCCCCCCCTTCAAACCAGCGGCTATGGTGGATCTCAAATTCTTGTCTTTCAAGACGGCTTTTTTAGTAGCCATTACATCGGCCAAGAGAGTTTCAGAGCTCCAAGCATTATCAGCTAAACCTCCTTACTTGGTCTTTCATCCGGACCGTGTTTACCTCAGGACCAACCCGTCCTTTCTTCCTAAAGTAGCTTCTGAAGCAAACATTAATCAATCCATTAACCTCCCTGTTTTCTTTCCTAAATATGAAAACAAAGGTGAATACAAGCTTCACTCCTTAGATGTTCACAGGCAACTTAGATTTTATCTAAACAGAACGGCTGGTCATAGGCAATCCGACCAGTTGTTCATTTCCTTTGCTAAATTTAATTTGGGCAAGCCAATTTCTAAAGTCTCTCTGTCTCGCTGGATTTCACAGTGTATCTTATTGGCTTATCAAGCTTCAGGAAGGCGCGCACCGGAGGGTGTACACACCCATTCAACCCGGTCAGTATCTACCTCGGCAGCCTTTAAGGCTAGGATTCCTCTAGATGATATTTGTGCAGCAGCCACGTGGGCTTCATCTCATACTTTTATTTCCCACTACAAGTTGGATCTTGCATCTAGGGGTAGAGCATCCTTTGGCTCAGCGGTGCTCGAATATCCTTCCATGATGGCCGCCCAAGATTCAGGTAGCTGGGGACTCTGTCCCACAGGTTGCAGACAAATGAATCTCCTACTTCAGATTTAGAAGTTATGTACTCACCATAACGTTCCATCTGAGTAGGTGTATTCATTTGTCTGCAACCATCCCGCCCTCCTATCCCCCTGGCCTTTCAGTTTCCTGCATATTATGTGTTACCCTTTTCAGGGTGTTCTTGCTGTTGGCAAACTCGATCTGAGGTCATGAGGGTAGAGCAGGGCATTATGGGTGAGGGGAGGAGCTGAGAGCTTGGATCCATAGCTGGTAAACCATGCCGGTTCGGATCCGATATCGGATCCATAACCCACAGGTTGCAGACAAATGAATACACCTACTCAGATGGAACGTTATGGTGAGTACATAACTTCTAATTTTGTTTCGGGAAGCTTTCTATTATGTATGTAGAGATAAGTTATTGTTCTTATACTGGTTTAGTAATCTTTGTGCATATTGTTTACATTTGATGATCAGTGACATCCAAATTGCAAGTTGCTAATACAATAGTTTTTTAAGATAGTTATTAATTTGGTAACTAGGAATTTTGTTCTGAGAAGTTTTTTTTTTTTGCCCTCTATTACTGTTTATGTAAAGATAAGTTATGGTTCTTAAGTTGATTTAGCAATCTTAGGGTATATTGATTACATCTGACAATTAGAGATGACCAAATTGTAAGTTGCTAAAGTAAATATGTTCCATATGTATTTCCTTTTGGATGTTGAATGTATGCACTTTATTATGGATGAGTTCTTATTTCAACTGTTTCCATAACCAGGAATTTCTTCTGTGGAATTTTTACATCTGACAATTAGAGATGACCAAATTGTAAGTTGCTAAAGTAAATATGTTCCATATGTATTTCCTTTTGGATGTTGAATGTATGCACTTTATTATGGATGAGTTCTTATTTCAACTGTTTCCATAACCAGGAATTTCTTCTGTGGAATTTTTTGCTCTTACACTATGTATGTAGTTACTGTTTCTAAGTTGATTTAATAATTTGAATGTATAGTTTGTATCCAGTGATCAGTGACATCCATAGAAAGCACTTTATAATATGTGTAGTTTTATTTTACTAGTAGCTTAGAATTTAGTTACTTTTATAATGTGTATTTAGTTAATAATGAATGATGTGAAAGCAGTACTACAGAGATATCTTTCTAGTGATCTTAAATATGCACTTTTAATAGACTTTTAAGTAGTTTCTTCTTTAGGTAGGCAGTCATCTCATTATATGAGTTTTATTGGTTAATTGATCTGATGACATGTGACTGTTTTAAGCTATTATGATTGTGTCTTCCTTTTAAAATGTCTTGGTTTATTAGTTGTCAGTTAATGGTTTGAAAAAGTAGAATACTTTCTGTGATGGCACTGAAGTGTTGGGTACTAAATTTTGAGATGGATTATACTAAAACAATGGAATGATTTGATACAAAGTTAAGGGATTTAGTTGTTACATGGAAATCATATGACATATCTTTCAGAAAAAAAACACTTAATCATTTCAGTAATATTATGAAGGCTGGATTATTTATGTAAAGTATTTATGTTTCCAGAAAGGCTTGAGAAGGATGTATTAGAAGTTATTTTCATGCAGTTTGGGGTTTTAAGATTACATTCTGTAAAACAGGTATTGTATGCAATACAATAATAGAAGGGGGTTGAATTTAATAAACCCAGTATTTTGGGGCTCATTGTGTTTACCTTTGAGTGCTGAGTGTTATAAAAAATGAAGAAAAAAATATGATTAAAATATTATATGTGAAATATGAACACATTTCCAGTTGATGCAATCCAAGAAGTGTAAGATAGGTGAAACTTTTGATGGAAAAGCTATAGAATATCCAAATAAAAGACAAGAATGGAAAAGTCACAAAACAGAAGTGACAAAAATAGGAAAAGTTAGTATGAAAACATTATAGTTAAATGTCATAGGATTGACCCATAGCAGGACTTAGAAAGGAAAGCAAAATTAAAGAATATATTATAAGTAGGAAAAAAAAAGAGTTGGGTATATTAAGGAATGTGAAATTTTTTTTGTGGGGATTGATAATTAATAAACTTCCAGTAAAGTCAGCCATGAAGTCCAAGCAGTTATCTGAAAGGTTATGTAATATGTGTAACAGGACAATGATGTTGAGCATGTTTTTTAGAGTGTAAACGAACAAAAATAATTTGGGATAGAAATGGGATATAAATGTTATATTTAAAAAATGAATGTTTTATAAAGGATTTGTAAAAGATAATTGGGATACAGTTGATAAAGAATTGTTTGCATTCATTTGGCATATTGAGTTGGCTAGAAGCAATGAAGTTGTGTATAATAAAAAAAATGGAAAAAGTATGAGACAAGAAGAAAGTCAGAAAAGTGGTCATAGAAGAAAGGATGGTGAAGATAAGGAATATAAAGTATAATGAAGTTTGTGTTTGATATTGTGTTTTTACAATTATAAAAAAGGGAGCATTTTATTTAAAGTAGAGGATTGTGTTTTCAAGTTTTATTTGATGTTACTTTGATTATTTAAATAAAGAACCCCAACTATTTTCAATAACTGTCATGGGATCTTTTACATCTACCATGGCTACCACCATCTCAGGTAAAATGGATCTCAGTTTAACATCTCATTCAAAGGACAACACACTTATGAGTACAGCATCCACAACTACTGCTCTACAGTCAGTAATGGAAAATTAATCCAGTTTGGAAAAGAATGCACAATTTTCTGATCTTTCAGCACCAAATGCAACTTGTGCTTCCTGTTAAGTCACTGAATTTTTTTAAAATGAAATGTCTAAAGAGGAGGAAAGCAGATGAGAATGATGATGTAGCTGAATGTGAGGTGGTTAAGGTTATTTATTCTAGGGGACATACCTCTCAACTGTACAGATTTTCGCAGAATGTCCAGATTTTTGCCCATTTATTTATTTATTTTATTTTTATTTATTTTACATTTGTTGACCGGGCTAGTCTAGCTGGATACATGTCCATTTTCAGTAGAGGCCCGGGGAGAAAAGCTCCAAGAAAGACATATAAAAAGTCATAACAGATCAAATTATAACAAATATACAAATAATGCAAAAATCATGGCAGGTCTCAACAATAATAATAGCATGAAAATATATGTAAAAAAAATTTTTTTTTTTATAAATATATGAATACAATAATCAGTGGTGATGAAATAAGCAGTAAGCATCAGTAGGTAGTGTGCAAGAGATGGTCCATATGCAGCATACAATAGTTTATTTTCAATAATATGGTATTTTACTGCTCTAGGAAAATATAAGTTAAAGAGCAAGTATTAGTTTAAAAGGAGAGAAGTTAGTCAGGGTGAGTACAGCTGCATTGCCAGTGTGTCTTAAGGAATAGCAAAAGTTTCTTTTTAAAGAGTGAAAGAGAGGTTAGAGTTGTTAGTTCAGTGGGTAATAAATTCCATAGCTTTCCTACAGAGTTAGAGTACAGGGAGTCACCTGATGAGTTATTTGATTTTGAAATGTTGATCCGCAGTTTGTTAGAGGAGTGTAAGTTCTGTAGGTTTTTGTAAGGTTTAATGATTGTGGAGAGTACTAGGGTGTTAGTGGGTTGATGCAGGGTCTTATGGACAATGGCAAGCTGGAGATATTTAAGGTGGTTGGCAAATTCTAGCCAGTCTAGTTGTTTTAGGTTCCGACAGTAATGAGTTTGGAAGGAAGAACCTGTAGAAAATCTCGCAATATTATTGTAAGATGTAGCCAGTTTGTTTGTTATTTTTTGAAAGATTGGTATATACAGGGGAGGCATAAAACAGAGTTGAGATTAAGTGGGTTCTGGCTATAGTGGTCCTAGCTAGTGGTGTAAGAAAGGGCTTGATTCTGTAAATGGATCCTATTTTTTTGTTCACTGATTTTATTGTGTTGTTTATATGACTATCAAAGTTTAGGTTATTGTCTATTGTTATTCCTAATAGTTTAGTGGTTTTGATGGGAGAAATAACAGTGCCATCATTAGATGTAAGTGTGAAATGAATAGGGGTGGAGTTACGGGTTGGTGTAAAGAGTAACAGTTTAGTTTTTTGGGGGTTGAGGAGGAGACAGCGGTCTGAGAACCATTGTTCTACAGTGTTGAAAGTTTCTTGGGTAAGAGATGGTAAGTTCAGTGTGAGAGGAGGCTGTACAGATAATAGTAGAGTCATCTGCGTATTGAATGCAGGTAGATGTGGGAGTGCTGACTGAAGGTCATTAATATAAATGGAAAATAGAAGTGGGCCTAAAATAGAGCCCTGTGGGACACCAAGGGAGATTGGAAGGTTATTAGAGAGATTATTTTCCAGAGTACAGCCTGTTGCCAGTTTTCAAGGTAAGATTTAAACCAATTAATGGCTAGTGTGTTAAGTGAAAGGGATTTCAGTATGTGTAGTAGGAGTTGGTGATTAACCATATCAAAGGCTTTAGATAAAACAATGAATACTGCAGAGGAAAGAATATTGTTATGGTTTTTATTGATGCTGTCTGTGAAGGATAGAAGGGCAGTGGTGGTGCTATGGTAAGGTCGGAATCCATGTTGACAGTTGGTAAGTAAGTTGTTATGGAGAAGGTGGTCTAGTACTTGCTTATGGATACATTTTTCCATAATTTTAGCAAGAGGAGATAACAGAGCTATAGGACGAAAGTTAGAATATTCATTGGACTGGCCCCCTTTATGTAGTGGGATAATATAAGAAATTTTCCAGATGGATGGGATAGTTCCTTCACTTATGGTTCTGTTGATCAAAATGGAAATGGGGTAAGCAATGGCTTTAGCTCCTTTTTGTAGGAATTCTTCTGGGAGTTGGTCTGCTGAGGTGGTGGTAGGTTTTAGCCTTTGGAGAAGGGAGCAGATGCTGGAAGTAGATACTGGTTGTATATGAAATGGATTATGGTAGAGGTGGGCAGATTTGAGGTATCAGGAGATAGATGGCTAGCAAGCTGTTGGATGGCGTCTGTGAAGAAAGAGTTGAAGTCGTTAGCAGTTTGAGAGGGATTGTCAGGGTTGGAGCCAACTGGGTTGGGAGTGATTGATTGACCAGGGTATAGACGTTTGTTAATACTAGCCCAAAATTTTTGTGGTTCCTTGTGGTAGGAGTGCTGTAGGTAAAAGTTCTTTTTGTCTAATAGGATGGCTTTTTAGTAGTATTTCTATATTCTCTAAAGATTTGCTGATCTGAAGGATTTTTTGTGGAACGCCATTTTGCCCAGTATTTGTCTCTGAGAAGGATTTTTGTCTAGTATTATTAGTAAGCCAGGGGGCTGGTTTAGTTTTATTTCTAACAGAGCGTGAAGGGGGCATGATGGTCCAGGATAGCTAGGAATGCTGAATTGAAGTATTCTACTGCTTCATTGATTGGAAGATATTTTAGTGGTGACCAATTGCATTGTTTGAGTTCATTTTGGAAAAGTTCTGGGTTAAATTGCTTTTTTGTGAGTAGTGTTCTGTATGAAAATGGGAAAGTTAAGTCCGTTTTATGTCTAATAATATAGGTTAGTGAGTGGTCACTTAGGTAATCTGGAAGGGTTCCTGCTATGTATACTTGACGGGGGCTATTAGTTAGTATCCAGTCCAAGGTGCTTTCTTTGTTGTTTGGTCTATTAATTCTGGTGGGGGAGTCAATAGTTTGTGAGAAACCATAAAGGTTGATATGAGTGGTTGGATGTGTAGTATTACAGTTATTCCAGTCTATATTAGTCTCCAAGGACTATGGTTTCTTGTGGGAAATTTATGGAAAGCCAGTTAAGGATATTCTCGAGTGTACTGATATTATTTCCTGGAGGAAGATATATACAAGATAATGTTTATAGCCTTATGTGTGTTGATTTGTAATTTAGTGAAAAGTATTTCAGCGCTATGGTCTGATGATGGGTTAAGTTTTACAGAGTTAACTTGTAGCTCTGCTTTATAAAGGATTGCTACCCCTCCTCCCTTTTTGGTTGTGCAGTCTAGTCTAATGATATTGTACCCGGGTGGGGTAACTTCATTGTCCTTAACAGTAGGTTTTAGCCAAGTTTCAGATAGGCAAAGGATGTCAAATAGGTGGGCATCTAAAAGGGCATGAAGTTGAGTGATTTTATTACAAATGCTGCGTATATTGAGGTGAGCTATTAAGAGTGAGTCAGACGGTTTGCTAGGTGTTGGTGTACTAGTTTTATTAGAGTTGTTGTTTGGAGAATTAAGGAACTGGTTAGGGCCTGGGTTAGGGTGAATGTCCCCATCTAGTAGGGAGAGGAGGAGTGTTATGTGTTTAGGGTTAAGAGGTTTACAATAATAGTCTAATATGTTTTTTTTGCATTTCGGTTAGTGTACTTAATGTGAGCTAGTCTATGATATTTGGCTAGTAGGTAGCTGGGTTTGGATAGAAGGTTAAGAAGATTGGGATAGTCTGTTAATGGTAGTGTGGAGGTATGTTTAGAGGGAAGAGAAAAGTAGAGTATAGTGGTTGCTGAAAGGATGTTAAGAGATAGGCAGTGGTTAGAAGAGGTAAGAGGGAGAGTAGGAAACATGCTTGTAATTGGTGTAGGGTAGTTGATGTATGCATTATATAAGTTTGAGAAGAGGGAGAAAAATAGGTAGTCAAAGTCTGTGAGCAGGTTAGGATAATTGTCTATGGGTGGGGTGTTGTAGCAAGGAGGGAGAAGAGGAGAGGTAAAAGGGGGTGTGTTAAGTTATAGATGGTTGGGGATATTAAAGATATGAGTGGTTTTATTGGAGTGAAATTGTTATGGGTGTGGCAAAGGAGGAATAAATGTAGGAGTACTGGGGGTGGGTGGGAATTGGGGGCAGGGTAGGGGAGCGGAGTGAGCCCGCAGGGCGAACGGAACAGGAAGAGCCTTGAGAGTAGATTGTCAAGGATGGCAATCAGTGTAGTATGGAATTTAGCAGGTTAATTTGGAGGTAAGAGAAAATAGGGGAGTGTAGAGATGCTGCCAGGGAAGAGGTAGAGTGAGAGAGTGTGACTACAGATAGTAAATGTCAAGGGAGAGGAGGTAAGACAGTGAGTCAGAAGAAAAAGAGAGTATGGGAGTTGGGGATAAGTAGGTGAGAAGAAACTAATGTTCAGTAGCTAATATAGAGGCACCACTGAGTGGTCAGTTACTTAGTACAGAAAATAGGTTTCCTAAAGGGGATGTCAGTCTAAGAAGGGAGGGGGGATAAAACAAGTAGGAGATAGACAGGGTATAAGCTAGAGGGGTGATGTAATTAAAAATTAAAATATGGGGGGGGGGGTTGGCTGCTGGGTAACCTGACTGTGAGGCTTGCCTACTTAGCAGTATCTATAACAAGTTATTATTACTACTACAGTTTATTAGAAGCTATAATAGGACATACTTTCACTGTCTTTTAGCAAGGAAGGTTTCCAAGGAGCTGGTAGGTTAAGTCTATAAAAATTGACTATTTTCCTTAGGCGTCCAGTTGGGTGGATTCAGGTGAAATAGTACAGGGTGGCACTGGAACTGAAAGGCTGGTTAGTGAAGAGAGAGAAAAAAAGGTAATGAGGAAATCAATATGAGAGCTAGAGAGCAGGTAAAAGTTACCAACAACACAATAGTATGGTTTATCTTAGCAGGAGATCCTTGTGCTCTATTTATAAAAAACAAATGATTCAAGTATTTATCAGGTACTACTATGCATTCTAGAACCCATGCATGACTCAGTTAAATGATTAGTATAAAAAATATCTACACATGCTTTTATAAACCAATAATATACTATAACAGCTTTTCAGGGTATGAGAAAAATACTTATAAATAAGCTAATTTAAAAGTAGACAAGGCAAAGGTATACAGTTCTTAGTGCAAGCGTCTGTAAGTGAGATGATATTAAGGATAAGCCTATACAAAAGTTAGCTGGAAGTAAATACTTAATTTAAACCTAGGACCGACCTTAGTAATAGTTAAGCATGAAAGTTATGTGTATATTGTCAAAGTAGTGAAAATGCGATGGAGTTACTGAATGTAGATTTTGTGGATAGATTAGCAATATCACTAGGAGTAGGGCAGTACCTAAGAAATTTTCAGATTAATAGGGGAGGAAATCACCTCTAAAGAGCCAGATGCTCATTGCTGAGTTGACGATGGCTCATATGATGTATTGACCTGTAGGACAGAGGTTATAATTCACTCTGCATGATGGTGTGGGCTTTACCAATGTTATAACTATTCCGTGGCAGAAGAGCCGCTAGGTATATATGCCTTTATACCTCGCTATGTAGGCTTAGGCGCTTACTATATAGAAAGCTTGACTAGAGTGGGGAAAAATGAGGTTAGAACATATAATAGAGCATCGAGTAATCAACACGATGCTAAATGGTCATACCTAAAAGTGTATCAATGTTTGACTTGACTCGGTACATAGAATAGGTGTATATGTGATAGATAAATAGAGTCTCTGTAGTGCAGTTTATTATTGCTTTCACGGCAATGGAGCCGGTTTCAACAGTCTCGCATGCACAACGCTGACTAAATGTAGCTAATCCTGTGCAGCTGGTCTGTGATTCAGGGGGTTAAAGCAGCTCAATACAGCAAAGTCACTAAAATTAACAGTTTCAGACTTGATAAGTTTAGTCGAGCATTGTTTCAAAAGGTTATATGAGCTTTACACCTAGTGTGAGCGTTACTACATTGAAAATGCTGTTACAAGATCCACGTGCATTATATATGAGCAAGAACACATTCAAGCCACAGATAGATTTACAAGCACAACGCTAACTAAATGTGAGCATATACAGTGCAACAAAGAAGCATTTCAGTGGTTAAAGCATCTCAGTATATAGAGTACATAATGATTATCAGCACAATATTAAATATGCCTGAGTAAGCATTGCTTCTATGGATAGCTAAGCTTATCAATTAGTTTCAGCATTACTTCATAAGCTATGTAGTTTCAATATTTAGCATTGTCATTAATACAAGGATTTAAGAAACTCTGCATTTCACACAGCACAGTGAATGATAAGAGGACACTTCCTCGGCAGTATACGCATTTGTTAATGACCCACTTGCACAACGCTATGTAGGTTATTCGCGAGCGGTGAAAGTGTAGATCGCAAGCAAGTTATTACTCAGATAACATATAAAAAAAATATTACTTACCCATACTTTGGTCTGTTTCTCTTAAAAAATGTGGCAAACCTTTGAGTGTTGAAGTCAGAAAATAATGACAGGCATTTGAGTTTCAGAATTCATACCCTTCTAAAAATTCATGCTAATGCAAAACCTGTTATTCTATCAACTTTATAAGTTTGTAAGAGCAATATTTAAAAAAGTGTCCCTATGTTGGGGCCTTTGTCCCCCCAATTGTTTATGGCTTTCTCCAGATTTCTTGCTCTAAGAGGTTGAGAGGTATGCTAGAGGATCAAAATTAATTAATGGAAGTTTACAGTTAAAGTATTATGCTGTTCAGGAAGCTGGATCTGTAAGGGTTTTTGAAAAACTGGAATGTCTGAGTAGACTACCTGTAGTTATTGTACTGTAAAGGTCACTGCCCTTTATATTGTTTGCAAGTAATATGGTGATGTATACAGTTAAGTGCAGCTATTATATGTCTAATGGCTATAAGATTTCTAATAAAAGAAAAATTACAGAGATGGAATGGAAGTGAGAGAATGAGGTCTTGTGAATTTAGGACTGGATACCCATTCAGATATAGGACTCTTGTTTAAAAATACAAATGTGATTTTATTGAATTCTATTATGATAAAAATGGGGAAGTTTTCTGTTATTGATGACAGGATCAAAACAAAGCCATTCGGGATAATAGTATATGAATAGGGTCTACACTGCAAAGTTGATTTTCAGTATTTCATCTTTGCAATATACTGAAACTCACACCATTGAACTGTATAAAAAATCATCAAAACAGAAAGAAAAAAGAGACATGAAAAAGTATTTTTTCCATGCACACCCCACACTCCCCTACTTTAAATGCACTAACTTCAGATCACACTACTGTGGGGAATACTGCATTTTTCTCTCACCCACTGTGTGCAATGACACACAAAACATCAGCATCACCACAAACCACTAGCGGTGTAAGTAAACCTAACTAAAACATTCATTTACACTAGTGCAAACAAAACAGCTACACTTGGTCAATTAATTGTATTTGTTCTGTTTAATGCAGCACGTCATACTTTCAGCCATGTGCATCTCAAACATCCAAACAGGACTGTATGGCTATATAGCAGCAAAAGATAGAGAAGAGTTACTTTAGGAAATTAAGCCATATGTGAGGTTTAATAGGTTTATAATAATGTTATAAACTACTAATTGCAATATAAAGGGAAAACAAGATGATATGTAGAAGTGTCAAGAACTGTTATATTTTGGAAGTTTAAAATTGGGGAAAAAGCATATATTATAGTAATCCAGAATTAAGGACTGGGAAGGATAATGAAATATTTTTGGAAAAGTTGAACAAATGTATAGGTAGATGTAACTAATTGATTTTACAGATTATTTGGCAATTTGGGCTAATACTAGAGAAGATGTAGAGGTTTTGGAGGAAGGAAAATATATAAAGAAGTTTACAAGAAAATATATGAATGAAGACATTTTAAATCAGGAAATAATACAGCAGTGGTTTCATTGTTTAATAATGAGGCCTTTGCAAGTTCTTGAACTAAATGCTGGCTAAGTTTTAAAAGTACAGGAAAGTTTAAATAGATGTAGAAAAACAAAACATAAAGGAAAATAAAGACAAATACAAATGATTAAGGAATTTGTTATGTTGTAGCCAGAGCCATGACATATATGGATAAAGTCCTAACTAAAGCCCAGACAACCTGGGTTTGATTAGCATCTTGGATGTCTAACTCACTGGCAGGGAGGACTGAGCATGCCTATCCCAGGGAGGGTGTTTGTCTAGGTGTTTCCTAAGGGAGGCATGTTCCATAGAGCAGAGTAGCTCTCTGCTGCTATAGAAGAATGCAGGGGGTACTGGAGTCATTAAAAAAAAAAAAAAAAAAACAGTTGCCAGCATAATCCCTACAGGATACCTTAAGATTTGGACCATCCCCAGCCCTGAGTCAGGGAAATCCTGGAGATGGAGGAGGAGCTGGCAAATCAGGCAATGGACAGAAGTACTGAGATGGACAGAAAGTACGAAGAAAAAAAGAAGTTTGATATGTTGTTACACAGAGAGGAGTGCTGAACATTTAAAAAAGAATGGAAATATTATAAAGAAAATAGGGAATATAAACAAAGATGTATTTAAAGGAAAAAAGGAAGATTTGTCCCCATTTTTGACAATATTTTGTAAGGAGTGAGGAAGGCATAATAAAAGAACAGTTAGATGGAAAGGGCAAAGCGTGTATAAACAAGATATTATGGAAAGAGTAGAATATCATAAAGATTTGTACAGAGCAATGTTCCAAATAATATTTTAGAGAAGGATACTACAGTACAGGAGTTAAAATGATGTTTTAAAGAAACTAAGAGAATACTCTGTGACAGGAATACAGACTACAGATTTTATAAAGATATGCTTCCGCAGCAAAAGCATTAAGTGTTGAATAAGAGGAAAGGGAATGATATAAAAAGGAGTAACTGAAGAGGTGGTCAAATTTATATGGATAAAATATCGATAAAGCAGCTATAGCAAACTGGAGACCAATCACATTGAATAATACAAATTGTAAGATAATTACAAATGTGTATCAAAAGTTTTGGGGTAGTAATGGATGAAATGTTAGATGGAATATATGAAGTTAAAGAAAATAAATGTTAATTTTGGTAAAATATATGTTAGATTGCTTATATGGTGGCAAGAATTCTAGACTGTTAACTTGAGGTGTAACAATGGCTTTTGATAAGCATGAGCAATTATGGAACATTTCAAAAGTTTATGGTATAAGTGAAACATTTAAGCTTCTGCAAACAATGTGATAACAGAACAGTGAATTTTGACAAATAGACAATTAAACATGGAGGTTAAGATAGTTTATTGCAGTTAATGGGGCTGAGTTTAAATAATGGAAAAGACAAAGGTTTAAAAAAGTTAGTAAACACGTAAAGTATATATTTTTTCTGTGACAAAGTTACAGTTCTGAATGTGAGACTTGGAAAAAGGAAAATTCTGACAGAGCAATGGGAACATTTGTTGCAAGATAATGGAGTAATATTGTATTATGGAAGACATTTGAATTACCATTTAATACAAGGTGTATTTATTGATTGCAGTGGTGCTAAGAAAGTAAGGATATTTTGAGTGTTGTTTATTATGTTTTCTACCAGAAAAAGAAAGTGTTACTGTTATTTTTTGTTTGTTCTATAGTACTGAGAATCCATGTCAAACCTTGTAAGCAATAGAGTACTATATGTGAATGGTTAAAAAAGGAGATTTGAGGTTGATTTATCTAACAGCACATTTAGCATCCCTGCATTTATTTGTAGTTTTAAAGTTATTAAAATGTGAAAATGTGTGCTGGCAAAAGTATTGTGTAATTAGTACAAGGACTTTTGGGAGAAAACCAGTAAACAGCCCAGTGTGCCATTGCTGTTGTTTGTGACTGAACTACTCTGAAGCTGTACCTCAGAGCACTGGTTTGGAGATATTTTAAACAAACTGATGTTTTTCTGGGTACCAACTAAGTGAAAATTTGTATTTCACCTGATTGCATTTTGCCATTTCTGTTGCTGGAACTGTTTTTAAAGCGTTTAAACTCCAACTGCATTTTGTTTTCGTTAACTAAAACAGTTTGTTTAGCCAAGTGGTGAGGGACATCTTGGAAACTACAGTAGTTATTCTTGTGAGAGAAGGTTAACTGATGCCATTTTCTAAGTGTCTGAGCACCACTGGCTCTTCAGGAGTTGTTTTCTGGTTCAGTCTTTTTTTTTGCTATTTACAGCATGCCCCAGTGTGCTGTTGTTGTGGTAACCATTTGAAATATTGGGACCTGCTACAGTGAGTCCCGTAACATGGGAACTGAATGGGCAAAAGAACATACTATTCCCTTTTCTCCGAGGTATGGCAATCTCGGAATTGGTATATATAAGTGATTTGCTCTTCTCCAGGTTTTCGGTCTTTTTTTCTCAGTTTTTCGGCACTTGACATTTCAAGTGACGACATTTCAATAGCAAGTCCATTACTGTCCTTTGTGGCTGAACCAACTTGAAACTTCTTTGTGGTGCACTAGTTTGGAAACATTTCAATGCTAAATTGATGATTGTTTCTGAGTATATCTACACTGAGGGAGTAGCAATAATATTGCAATTGATTTTGTTTTGCTACTTCTGTTACTGGAACTGTATTTTGAACATTTAAACCGTAACTGCATTATTTTTCTTTTATTAAGAGTTTCTTGTTTTTGCCATCTTAGAAATTGTAGTAGTTATTCTTGTCTAAAAAAGTTAATTGCTACCATTTTCTTAGTTTCTAAGCATCACTGGCACTTCCAGAGTTGTTTACTGGATGGTTCTCTTGTTTCTTTTGTTTTATTTAACTATTTATAGCTCAGCCCAGCATGTCATTTCTCTCCTTTGGACTACTCTGAAGGTGTAACTCAGTGTACTGGTTAGGAAACATTTTTAAACCTAAACTGATGATTGTTTCTCAGTATCTGTACATCAGGGAAGTAAAAATTATATATTGCACTAGATTTTTTTTTTCTATTGCTGGATCTGTTTTTGAACCACTTCATCTGCTACTGCATAATTTTTTTCTTTAGCTAAAATAATTTGTTTAGCCAGGTGCTGGGGACCATCTTGCAAACCACAGTAGTTATTCTTGGGAAGAGAAAATCAATTACTGCCATTTTCTAAGTTTCTGAGAACCACTGGCTGTTCCAGAGTTGTTTGCTGGTTGGTTCTCCTATTTTTTTTTTTTTTTAATTGCTGGGGTGAGTGCTGAGCTGCTTTCCAACTGTAGCTGAACAGTAGATGTGACTACTATTTCATTTTTTTTCTTAAAATTAGTTCTCCTAAACTGTAATTGTTCCCTGGTTTGTCGGTTGCTTGACTGCAACTCAGGGCAGCATTATCTCAATCTTATCTTAATTTGTCTGCTCAGATTTGCTTTTAGCTGCAGTGTGTGACACTGTTGACACGTAGCCAGGTAACACTTAGATTCCTGGTACACTTAGCCAAATCAACACTTAAATCATTGTGCACTATGGAGGGCTAGCAACTTGCTCCCATTTCTTCACCAGCCTCCAAGAACTTGGCATCCTAAGGCAGTGTAGTAACTGCTTCATGTTCATAATAATGAGCACCTAGTTAACGCAGAAAACTCTGTCTGTGAAAGGTGTAAATGTTTAAGTTGGAATTAGACAAAAAAATCCATTATGCTAGACAAAAAAAAAACATTTACTGCCAATTACAACAGAGGCACCAAAACAATCCACAAAAGTTCTGGGCAGGCATAAATAAACTTCTTCACCTAGAATAAACTACCACTCCTACCCCCTCAGCTACCAACCAAAAATCTTCAGAGGATGTTGCCAATACCTTTAACAGTTTCTTTACAGAAACTATCCAGTCATAAGCTAGCAAACTATTTCCCAGTTGCCAGAGTCCAACTGTATCTACAATCAGTTCCCAACTCTTCTTTAACTTTCAAGAAGCAGTTTCTACATCACTTATCCGAACTTTAATCAAAAAACTAAAACCCAACCATCCTATCTGTGGATTTCCTCCCTGCTGAGTATCTTCAAAAAGCAGCGGACACCATAGCATACCCCATTTCTAAACTGATTAATAGAACCATATCAGAATCCTATATTCCCTCTGTCTGGAAGATATCACATGTTATTCCACTCCATAAAGGAGGTAGCTCAACAGAACTGTCAAATGACAGGCCTATAGCTATTATATCACCCCTGGCTAAAATTATGGAGAAGTGTATCCATAAACAACTTCTGAGCTATCTCATTAAGAACAATTGCCTGGCCAAATCACAGCATGTATTCAGACCTTTCCACAGCACCACCACTGCCCTCCTCTCCTTCTCTAATGTTATCAATCAAAACTGAAACAATAACAAGCTCTCTTCTGCCCTCTTTCTTGATCTTTCTAAAGCTTTTGACATGGTAAACCACCCACTAACAAACTGAATAAGAAATGGCAGCACAATAGCAATCCAACGGTATACCAATGCAGATGAAATAGCATCCAAGTGAAATAAGGAATCCAAGTTTATTGAATAAATAGGTAAGCGCTTTCGGCTGTGACACCAGCCTTCTTCAGACAACCATTACATTAAAAGAAACTTCTTATATAGTAATCTGTGTTCACTAATTACAATTAATTATCCAATTATTCAATGGATAACAGTTTCATTGAATTAAATATAAAATTGTAATTATAGAATTATAAATATACATGTTTAAATACATTTAAATATATGTGTTATAATAAATATATATATAATACCTATATAAAGCCATATTAAAACAATATTAATATAAAACAAATACTATACATAATTTTCATTGCATAATACTCTATTTATTATAGACCTTAAGTTTTAAAATACTTGCAATAGAAATTGAGTCATTTAGACCCGGAAATTGTGTGGCATTTAAAAAAACCTGCCACCAATATTCTTTGGATTCTAGAATCACTTTCCAAGGACCTTTTCTTGGAGATGGTCGTACTTGTTCCAGTACTATAAACTTAAATTTATGTGTGGGATTTTTTGCCAGATGTCTATATAATGCATTGGTATGTGATTATTTATTAATTTCATAAATATGCTCATAAATACGCTATTTTAGTTTTCATTCTGTTTTGTCTATATAAAAGGCTGAACAGTATGAGCATACTGCCACATAGACAACACCCATTGTATTGCAATTGTATTTACCTGTAACATTAATCTCTGTACCCATAACTGACAAGTGGTCCACTTCTAATATATAAGCACAATATGTGCACGTTACATTTTCTCATGGTTCCTTGAGTTTTCTCTACTATATTAGAACATGCATTACACTAGTCTTTTAAATTACAATCCCTCTTATAAGTAATTGAGGGTTGTGCACCTAGAACTTAAACTAGTTCAGTGTCTCCCTTGATGAATGTCCAATTTTTCCTCATAAGATTTATAATGTCTACAGAGACCTTGGTGTATGTTGTTATAAAACCTATATTGCCATACCTATTTGTGTTGGGCTGTGTGTTTAATCGTTCCATATTCAGAGATATTTCCCCTTCTTGTGGATATGAAACAATTGTACTAGTGTTTGCCAATAAGGGCTGATAAAACCCTGTGTTTCTCTTATGTACTACTTCAAAGAGAATACTATCCACAACTTGTTTGGGATAATCCCTGTTTAAAAACATATCACCAATGTATCAACATTCTTTTATAAAATCATCTGCATCAGTTACCATTCGTGCTGCACGGACCACTTGTCCCTTGATGACTGCTTTCTTAACATGTTTTGGATGATTACTAGTGAAATGCTAAAACTTATTGGAATAGGTTTTCTTCCTATATATGTTGGCCTTTAAACAACCTAGTGCTGATTTTTGTTGTCAGCAAAACATCTAAATATGAAATACTGTTTCTTCCGACTTCATAGGTAAACTTTAAAAAATCAGTTGAATTATTAATGCATTGCATAAACTCATCTATGATTTCTATGGGACCATTCCAAATAAAAAAAGAGATCATCCAAGAAACAATAATACATATTTACATATTCCATAAAATGTAACTGAAACAAATAATTATGTTCCCACATGGCCATAAATACATTGGCATACAATGTGCCTACTGGGGAGCCCATTGCTACCCCTTTTATTTGCTTAAAATAGTGACCATCATGGTATAGATAATTATTAGATAAAACCAATTGCAACAAATATGATAAAGTGTTGATGTCATCCTGAGAGATAACCATTATTTCTGTAAAAAAATCGGTGAACCATTCCAGCCCTACATCCTGCGGTATACATGTAAAAAGGTCTTTTACATCCACAGTAATAAATATAATATTTTCAACATTTGATATATGTGTCATATTGACCTTTGTAAGAAAATCCCAAGAATCACGACATATGTGTTGTAAATCAAACACTTTTTCCTTTCAATTGCATATCTACATATTTAGCCATAAAATATGTTTTTGAGCCGTCATCATCCACAACTGGATGCAAAGGTGGATTCTGTAAGTCCTTGTGAATTTTGGGTGCTCCAAAAATTATTGGTATTCTGGGATTTTGTACATGCATATACGCATGGGCCTCTTTTGTTATTTGCCCCTGCATTAGCATGTCTTCTAAATAATAGTCACTTCTAACGTTGGAAATATTAATTTCATTTAAAAAGGCTTCAATGTATGCATCTTCATACAGTATTTGTAGTATAAGCTGGTTGTAATCCATTGCATTCATTATCACCAGTCCACCTCCCTTATCTGGTTGCATAATACGTAAGTCATCTCTTGCCTTCAACTCATTTAACATTTCTTGTTGCTGTTTAGTAATATTACTTATAGGATATTTGGTTTTCTGTTGTTGAAGTTGATTCCTAAAATCAAGTTTGCACAATTCTTCAAACAATTTTATCTTAGGATGTAGGGTAGGATTAAAACTGCTAGGAATATGCATTGGGTTGTTTTGTACAGTTGAAGCATGTTGGAATGTAACAGCTAGGTTCATCTTCCTAGTAAACAGCTTCAGTTCTGTTATTAAATCCGTGACTCTTGCTCGCCTCTTAGGTATGAATGTAAAACCTTTGCTGAAAATATTGGCATGTTGAGTGTTTAAAACTACCTGACTATAATTGTAAATTTTATAGTCCCCTGTAGAATTAATAATAAGTTGGTAGGTATTATATGGAATTTGTTCACCTACCAGTTCTAAATGTAGTTGTTCCGTGAGCCCGTTCTCTGCCTCCTCCATATGTACACTGAATTGCCCTTGCCTGATAGCTGTCTTTGTTCCGCAGCCATTCCGATCTGCGTAGGTTACCCTCCCCTAAAGGGATTTGTTGTTGGTTATTTGTATCCACTTCATTAGGATTTTGCCTGCCATTATTATTTGAAGGAGGAGCTGCTTCTTCCCTTTGCTTGCTGTAACGCTGCCCACGTGGTGGTTTAGGGTAGGCTCTTCCATTGGAATAGTCCAACTGATCTCTATGTAGTTTGCAAGTTTTTCTATCTGTAACCAATTTACTATGGTTATCAACCTGAGTGAAAACCTCAAGGTATTGATTTTGACAGGCTGCAAATGCTGTCTGCTGCTTTATTTTTACATCAAGTGCTTCTATTTGAACATTTAATTCTTCCATTGTATGACCATTGTGTTTGATCAGTACCTCTAATAATTCACACCCCTGCCAGTCAAAGAGTTGTAGAAGCTCCTTATGCAATGCACTATTCTTTTTTAATCCTGTTGGATACTTCCAGTATCTTAACACCTTGGGAATCTGCTGACGCTTAATGCACTCTTTAAAATATACATTCTCATGCACTAGTTTGCGATAGTTCCATACCAAATCATGAAAATCATCTGTCATTGTAGTAAAATTAGGCATCTGCTTGTCTGTGTCTATAATATTATTTTCTATTTGATTTAGCCACCGCTGCAGTTGTATATCATTATGTAAAGGTTCATCATTGTGCATTGTACTTTGATGTTGCAATTGAGGTTGCCCTGGTGGAATACTGTCCAAACTGTCGCTGCTATCAGCTCTGTTCCGCATAGGGTGAACTGGCTGTATTCCTCCTGTATTAGTAATGTTGCCGGACAGTTGCTGTATAAGTTGTGTTAAATTTGTTACTGAGTGCTGAAGTAATTCAAATGCAGCTCTAGTAACCGTCGATACCACTTCTTGCGAGCTGCCAGTTGCCATAATAAACTGAGAACAAAACAGAGCCAGCAACTAACAAACTGAATAAGAAATGGCAGCACAATAGCAATCCAATGGTATACCAATGCAGATGAAATAGCATCCAAGTGAAATAAGGAATCCAAGTTTATTGAATAAATAGGCAAGCGCTTTCGGCTGTGACACCAGCCTTCTTCAGACAACCATTACATTAAAAGAAACTTCTTATATAGTAATCTATGTTCACTAATTACAATTAATTATCCAATTATTCAATGGACAACAGTTTCATTGAATTAAATATAAAATTGTAATAGAATTATAAATACACATGTTTAAATACATTTAAATATGTGTTATAATAAATATAATATATATAATACCTATATAAAACCATATTAAATCACCCACTACTCATAAATAAACACAAGACTATCCCTCTAGATGACCAGGCTATTCTGTGGTTTCAATCCTACCTATGTGGGAGGCAACAGGCTGACTTTGTCAGGACAAGCTATCTTCCCTGCTACCCATCACCCTAGTGGTCCCCCAAGGCTCTATATTAGGTCCCCTCCTATTTTCTATCTTTATCAATGACCTGTACACTGTCATCCCTACAGCATCTTGTATTCAATATGCAGATGATTCCACTCTGATTTGCTCTGCCACCTCTCCTACAGACCTTCAGACGCTAACCAAAAATGTTTTTAATACTGTTGAAAATTGGCTCTTAGATCGTCAACTAAGTTTAAATTCAAACAAAACAAAGCTGTTGCTCTTCTCTCCCACATGCAAAGTCTCCTCTCCTACCTTTACTATAAAATCTAACAATGGAACTATCATTGCCTCAGATCTTAGTACCAAGCTTTTAGGGCTAACAGTTGACAATAACCTCAAGTTTGATTTGCATATTAATCAAATCATCAAAAAAATAATCTTTATACAAGATTAAACCATTTCTAACTCCACTAGCTAGGACTGTTATTGCACGCACACATCTACTCTCCACTCTGCTCTATGCCTCTCCTCTTTTCACTAACTTGAGTAAGACTGACCTCAACAAACTCTCTAGCTGCTACAACCATATTGTTAGATTTGCCACTGGTGCAGCCTACAGAACGCACCACTGTCTGAACCTAAATCTCCTAGGGTGGCTTGAATTGCCTAACCAACTTCACTACAGCCAATTAATAGTAGCCTACAAAATTCTCTACCAACCTGAAAACATGCCTGTACTTAAAAGCATCATAACCATCATAACCCCTTATAGTAACCTGAAGACACTTTGCTTATCCAACAAGCTACTAATTCAAACACTCAAATCCAACAACTCAGCTGGTGACTCTCTATTTGCCAACTATGTTGGCAAAACATGGAACTTGCTCCCTGCTGAACTTACCTCAGATCTCACCCTATCCCATTTCAAAAATAGTGTTAAACTGCTCCTTAAAAGTCTTTGTTTTTGTTCTTGCCCTGGCTAACTCCCCACAATACAAACACATGCTAAGTAGGACGCCTGTCTTCATCTAGTTTTCTTTCTTATTGAAAGGTTACTACTTTGTACTAAATATGATAAACTGTACTGACTTTTATCCTGACATGAGTGTGCTATTGAAATGTACTTGTAAGAGTGACTTACTTGTATTATGTAAAAATACCTCTGTATGTATAATACTCTCTGTATGTGTGGTGCTGTATTAATGCTCTGAATGTAACATGTAATTTCTCTGTGTGTATGTATGGAGCTTTTATCCCCGGACCTCCACTGAAAATGGACATATATCCAGTCGGACTATCCCGGTCAACAAATGTAAAATAAATAAAATAAGGAGGCATCCCTCTTACAAACGTCAATTCAGAGTGAGTAACACACAGATACAACCTCTTCTCAACTGCTACATTTTCAGACAAAACACACTAAATTTCATACGCTGATATCATAGGTTCATAGGTAGGTACTAGGCTATTGGCCCTAGGGCCTATACAAGCCTAGCTAAAAAGGTACCCTGGCGTTCACCACCCAAGAAAATTATTTTCTTGTGCCCCTGTCAAGCAGAGCCACAGAAGTGATCCCCGGGGTGAATTTCCTATTACCCATCCAATCATCAAGATTTTTCTTGAAGAGTGCTAATGAGAAGCTCTGCTTGACATAAATAGGTAGTCTGTTCCAGAATATGGGAAGTCTCTGGGACAGGAATCTATCCCTCCAGCATGTTCTGTTTATTGTGGTGACAAGGTTTGGGTCCCTAGAGCGTTTAGCTCGGAGGGATTGGGATTTCTTTAAGTGGCGCATGTCCAACAGCTCTGGGTTTGACATAGCTTTGTATGTTAGGCAGATATCGCCTCTGAGTAGGCAATATGTGACGGAGTAAAGTTGGAGATTTTTGAGACAGTCTGCATAGGGCATCTGTTTGAGGCTAGTAATCCTCTTTGTGAGGTATTTCTGTGGCCTTTCCAGTTGTTGTAGATGTCTTGTGAGGTACATACCAAAAGGGGTGTTGTACTCTATAATGGGTCTAACGAGTGATGAGTAGAGGGAAACAATGATCTTTTTTTCCTGGATGAGAAATATTTTGTGATGAGGTATGCCACATAGAAGCAGTTCCTGACAACTGTGGCGATGTGATTATCAAAGGAGAGACTACTGTCCACCTGTGTCCCAAGGTCTCTTATCATACTTTCGGTGTTAAGTAGACTACCGCCTATGTGGTAGTTCATGGGTACAGAGTTTTTACCAAAGGGGATGACAATGCACTTTTTGGCATTGAGCTGGGGCCATGGCTTTGACACCAGGCATCTGTCTCAGTGAGGCCCTTTTGTAGGATGTCCACATCATTAGGAATTTCGATTATGGCTCCTAGTTTGCGGTCATCTGCAAACTTAGTTAGCCAAAGACCTTCTGTGTTAGCCTGTACTTCTGAGAAGTAGATAACAAACAGGAGAGGACCCAGGACTGAACCCTGTGGTACTCCACTTTTCACTGGTCTGAAATCTGATTTGGAATCTGCTACTTTCACAGTGTGGTTTCTGTCAGTAAAACAGTTGGCAACCCATCTTGTGACATAGGAATTTATACCTAGTTTAGTGAGTTTATCTGTAATTCCAGAGTGGGGGATGGTGTCGAACGCCTAGGCGAGATCTAGATAGGCTGTTTGGACCACCTTACCCTCATCTATGGCTTTGGTGGCTGATTCAAAGAAGTCTATCAGGTTTAGGAGACATGGTCTGTCTTTTACAAACCCGAACTGTGTGGGGTCCAGAGTTTGGAGATCTCTAATGTCTTTGTTTATGAGTTCCATGATAATACGTTCCATGGCCTTGCAGACCAGGCTCGTCAGGCTAATGGGGCAGTAGTTTCCAGGGTCTGTCATGGCTCCCCCTTTGTGGAGTGGGATAACAGTCATGGTGTGCCATTCAATGGGCACAAAGCCTGAGGTGAGGCTATGACTGAACACGGTACTTAGGTGGGGTGCCAGTTCATTCTGTAGTTCATGTAGAAGGCAGCCTGGGATGTTGTCATGTCCCATGGATGCAGTGTTCTTGGCTTTGGAGAGTGAAGTTTTTACCTGTGCAGCCATGATTACAGGAACTTTGCATTCTTCAGGTATAGAGATGGGCCCTTTAGGGGGTGAGAGGGGGGTAAGGTTAGCACTGAACCTATCTGCCAGGATGTTGGCAATATCAGTTGGTTCTGTATATTTAATGCCATTGTGCTGTAACTCAGAGCAGATCTGAGTGTTGCCATGATTCTTGACATAGCTATAGAATGCTTTGTGGTTGTCTTTAGAATCAGTGGTGATTTTGTTTTCATAACTAGCTTTGCAGGATTTTATGAGGGATCTCAGCTTCTTACTGAGGCTGACCAGGGAGTTCCTCCAATCATGGGACTTTACTCTTTTTTGCAACAGTTTCTTTCTTCTGTTGTAGAGTTTGTTTATGGCAGAAGACCACCAGATTGGCTTCCTTTTTTGGAGCATAGCATCTTGGTTCTGTTAGGAATAGCATGATCCATGCACTCGTGTAAGTGCTTATAAAGTGCATTTTTTGTAGGATTCAGCAGTCATACCTCTATTGTCCATCTGCATGGGTGTTGTGAAGTTTCCCACTTCTGTCTTAAGAAGCGTGAAGTTGGCTGTGGAGAAATTTTTTATAGTTGTTTTCTTAATGGGAGGTGGGAGCGGGATGTGGATGTCTAGGGTGATTAGCTTGTGGTCAGATCTGACTAATGAGGAGCTGACCTCTGGTGTGGAACACCGGTCACCCATGTTGGTAATGACCAGGTCTAGGATACTGCTGCCCCTGGTGGGGGTGTGGATAAGTTGATCCAAGGCGTTGGAATTGATGATTTCCAGAAAACGTTGAGCAAAAGAGTTGGTACATGAGTAGTTTTCCCAGATAATGGTGGGGTAGTTGAAACCACCTATTATTAGAGTGTTGGGTTGTACCTTAATATTTTCCAGTGTATCAAGAAAAGAGGAGTGGGAATTCTGGGGCATGGTGGGAGGTCTGTAGCAAGCTACAATCTGGATTGCGGTTTTGCCCAGAGTTAGTTGAACTTGGATAATCTCGGATGCATTATGCTGAGCAACTAGCTTGGAGGTGTGGATATCCTTAATGAATATGGACACGCCTCCACCTTTAGTGTCTCGGTCCGGGTTTAGTGACCGAAAGGGGTGGTATGATTTATAGCCTGGTAATGCAGGAGTGCTCTCTGGAGCTTTGAACCAGGTCTCTGTCACCTCACAGATGTCAATGTTCTCCATTTTAAGGAGTGCCTCGAGTGAGTGCATTTTGAGGTTTAGACTTCTAGCATTGAGTAGCATTATCCTCAGATTTTGCTTGCTTGTACCTGTTATGGTGGTGAATTTGTCATTTGAAGCTTTCATAAAAAAGGCACTATAGAGGTGGCAAGTGCCTTTGCCAGTATCCGGAATCCCAAGGGCGACAGTTGTAGGCCATCTCTGGCAAAGCAGCGTGGTCTGTCGATCATGTCATCCCAGGCAGATAGATACTGGATTCCCTTAGAATGACACCAGAAGCTTAGCCAATTGTTAAAGTCAATCATTTTGGCCTTGTACTGTGGTATCATTCTGGGTGATGGCAGGATGCTACTCAGGGCTAGGGTCATACCTGCCTGGGCTACAAGATTGGAGAGCTCCTCCATGTCTCTTTTCATGTAGTCCAGGGAGGTACGTCTCAGGTCATTCACACCAACATGGACAATGACAGAGTCATATTTGTACTTGTTGTGTAGTGACCTGAGTGCATGCGTTATGTGGCGGATCCTGGCACCTGACAGGCAGCTGACAGTAACTTTTTCCTTATTTAGCCTGGTGAGTGGAACATCAGTGTGCCTGACTATAGAGTCACCTATGACTAGAGTGTTGGGTACATTATGCCTTATGGGCTGTAGTTGAGGGGCACACTGACTATGTGGGCTATGTCTAATTTGGGTTGTGCTGGGGGGGGGGGTGGAGGTTGCTTGTATTTCTGCTTTGGAGGTCTCTGTTGTTTGGGCAGGTTATTACTGAGAGCCTCCGTGAATGTAGGTGTGTGTTTTGTGCTTCTGTGTGTGTGTTTTGGTGGTGTAGGTTTTGAGGGACTATGTGATGAGTGTGGCACGGTGCAAGTGTTTACCTGCTCCTCTTGACTGTCTAGTCCAGTCTTCGGTGAAGACAGCTTTGCTTCCAGTTTGGCTATATAAGTGCATCTCTCATAGGTCATAGCATTGGGTGGTAGGAGGAGAGGGTTGTCTGTGTACATGAGGCAGTTGCTGCATTGTCCCAAGATGCCCATATTCATCGGGTAAACAGGAGAAAACACCAGGAGCTGACCTTTAGATATGCCTGAATAGGTGCTTATTTATTAAGTACTAAAAACTGTTTTCCTCTAGACAAGTGAGGAAAGTTGAGTGCTGTAGTAATTTGTAACTTATTTAGTACTTACAATGAGATCTGAACAAGTGATGAGCTCAAAGAAACAGATTTGAGTGCTAAAACTTAAAAGCTGGCTAGTTGCAAGGGAAAATTTGAAGAACACACTTTATGGCGCCAGGAATAGTTTAACCCTAGTTAAGTGGGAGGGGGGGCTCAGGAGTTTACAAACAGTCCTGGACACAGCAAATCTGTATCTGGACAAGAGCTGACACAGGAAAGGAGAGAAGCAAGCTTAGAAATTTTTTTTTCTTTTTTTTTCAGTAAAAGTGGAAATGGAGAAAGCTGCAACTTGAATTTGATTCCTCAGTTTTAGTAGCTTAAATGGTTGACACTGTATAGACAACATAATACAACTGAATAGTTTTATAGTGAACTGTAGGGTCTATGTCAAATCTTCGAATGCTGGCAATGTCGAATGTCATATGGTTGAGACCATATGATCGACAAGTGTTCGAAGATTGACTTTTAATGGCATCATATGGTGCAGAATGGGAGAATCTGAAGTAGTTACTTCATTTGTTCTGCAACTTGTGGGTATCGGATCCGACAGCTTTCCAAGCTACAAGATCTGAGCTCCTAGCTCCTCCCCTACCCATAACCCCCTGCTACCTGCTGTATTACATCAGATCGTTTTTTGCCACGGCTGAAGTAGCTATCTTTTGAAGAGCTCCTGGCTTTGGTGAGATCGTTTAAAGTCCTTTTTTCTCTAGCGTTTTTGTGAAGTTGTAGGTAGTGTACGTGTGTGTAGTGCCCCTGGGCTTATTTTTGGTGGTTTAGTTAGTTTTTCTCGTAGTTAAATGTTCCTCTGTGTGACACCCCTCCCTCCTTAGTGTTTGGGTGTGAGTGAGTTTAAAATGGCTGAACGGCCCAAAGCCGTTTTTTCGAAGTGTACTGAGTGTGGCCATAAGCTTTCACCAGCTGATGGCCACACTCAGTGCGTTTTATGCCTGGGGGTGGCCCATTTATCTATGGCCTGCCAAATTTGTGCAGCCTTTATCCCCCGGGCACTTAGGGATAGGAAGAATAAGCTGATCCTGGCGGGAAAGCTGCCCCAGGAATCGGCTTCTTCTTCCTGTCCCGCTCAGGCTGCTTCGGCAGCCCCGGTGCCTTCTGCACCCCTTGCTCAGCCCGGGACTCAACCTCCCTCTTTGGGTTTGAGCACGGGTGATGCTGGTGCCTCTTCCTCCAGAGAGAAGAGGCACAAGGATAAGGACAGGCACAAATCCCATAAAAGGCAGGCTGAGACTCAACCCTCAGCCCCGCCATCTAAACTAAGTCTCCCTCAAGGGTCTCCGGATCCTCCCCTTCTCAGCTCCATTCACCCAGCTTTTCGCCGGAGGCTGGAGGAGGAGGACCGGACTCCCTTGAGGTCATCGAGGTGGCCCTCCCGGCCCACCTCGATGACTTCTTCTAGATCGACCAGAAGCCTCACCAAAGCGGACATGGATCGGATGATGCGTCGATTCATACAGACCCAAATGCAGATGGAGCGTGGCCCCCATTTTTGCTCCGATCTCTCCTTCTCTGACTCGTTTTCGGGTCTCAGAGTCATCGGATCTGGGTCCTTTCGGAGCCGGGGATTTGTCGGCACCGATAGCACTGGTCTCGTCGACGCCGACTATACCCTTGAGCGTGTCGGATCTGTGTTCTCGGGGCAGAGGGCTGAGTGTCAGATCCAGGGGAGTTGGTGTGTCTTTGGCGCCACTGGGTTCGGAGCGCACCTCTCTCTCGGCACCGACTGCATCGGCCCCGACCCAGATCCCTACCTCGGATGCTTTCGGAGCCTGGTGAGAGTACTCCTTCAGCTTCTGAGGTAGTGGAGAGGGTACTGTCGAGATCCTCCAGGTCCCCGGTCCGGGCTTTGGATCCTCCCATACCCCCCTGCATGTGGGTCTATCCTCCGTCATCTGACCATCAGGACAGCCTGCTCAAGCCCTCCAGCTAGTTCCCTTGGAGGAACAAGAACCCGTGGACAAGCCCTCTTTGGATAGCCCCACCGAGGAGGTCCCTCGTAAATGTAGGTGTAAAAGGAGGCACCTGGACTCCCCTGAGTCCGTTACCACCGACACGGATTTAGATGAAGGGGAAGGTTCCCCAAGGTCACCCCCCGAGGATGTCTCCTTCGGAGACATCATGAAAATGTTGCATATTAGAGGGAGGGTGGTCTGCCCAAAAACCTTCTGTGGATAAATCCGTGTTCCTGGAGGTGTTTGAGGCAGGCCCATCTACCTCCTGGGTGTCCCCTCTGGCTGACCCCCTGGTAGACTTAATTACTACCAGGGCGTGGAAGGAGCCCGACACCGTGGAGCCAATTTCTAGGTGTCCTGATAAAGTCCTTAGCCCCCCTACAGATAGGCAGTCTTGGGCCAAGGGATCTCCTGTTGATGCCATGTTGGTGGCGGCTGCCACCAAGAAAGAACTCACACAGGAGAGTTCTTCGGTCCACCCGCCAGATAAGGAATCTCGAGCACTGGACCGCATTGGGAAGCTGATGTTTGCTTCAGCGACCTTCTCGATAAGGGCGCTGAACTATATGGCACATAGCATCAGGCTACAGAGAGACTTGATTAAGGAATACGCTGCAGCCCCCCCCGGAGTCCATGTCGGTCGGAGACAAGAATGTTTTTTTGACTCGGATGGCCACTCTAAAATCAATTTCTAACACGTCCATGCAGCTTCTCTCCCATGCAACGGAGGGAGCCGCTAGGGCCAGCGGAGCCAGGGTCATCTTGCGACGTCATGCCTGGCTCTGTCTTTGCGACTTCGCAGATCCATTCAAGGCATCCTTCGTGAACACGCCCTTTGACGGATCTTAGCTTTTTGGCAAGACCGTTCGCGATACGCTGGTCCAAAGCGAAAAGGACGGGAAGATGCTGTCTGACGTCGGAGTCCGCTTCTCTAATCCCCAACGATCCTTTTCTAGGAATTAGAGGGGACAAAAGAAGCTGTGGTTCTGCAAGTCTCAGCAATCCCATCCAGCTTCGGACCCCTCGTCCTCTAGAGGCAGAGGAGGACAAGGTGGACCCCGGCCCAGAGCCAGAGGGGGACCACATAACTTCGGGTCTAGAGAACCTTTCTCGGACAGACCCACGCAGCAGCCCTGAGGGCTTGCCTGACTGTCCCTCTCTGGAGGCAGTCGGGGGGCAGTTGATGGAGCACCTGTCAAATTGGGAGTCCCTTACGATAGATCGATGGGTGCTCCGTATCATATCCAGAGGTTATTCCATCCCCTTCATAAACCTTCCCCCCAAGACCAGATGCCTCCCCAATGTACCACCTGATCAGAGGGAGGCAGCGGCTTCAGAAGTATCGAAGTTGCTAGAAAAAAGAGCCATCCAGCCCATCCCCCCAGATCAGTCCGAAGTGGGTTATTACTCCAGGTTCTTTTTGGTGCCAAAGAAAATGGGGCACCCAAGACCCATCTTAGACCTTTCCGCTCTGAACCTATTCATTCCCAAGGAAAAATTCCGGATGGTCACCTTTCAATCAATTCTCCCCCTTCTGCGGAAGAACGATTGGATGTGCTCTATAGACCTCAAGGATGCGTACTACCACATTTTGATGGACCGATGATCCAGAAGGTTTCTCCGCTTCCGGCTGGGGGCCAGTCATTATCAGTTCAGGGTTCTTCCGTTCGGCCTCACCTCAGTCCCCAGGGTGTTCACCAAAGTCATGGCAGTGGTTGCAGCCCACCTGAGACTTCACGGCATTCAGGTCTTCCTGTATCTAGATGACTGGCTCCTTACCACCACCAACAGGCATCAACTCTGCGTGGCAAGAGATTATGCTCTGACTCTTGCCCACAACTTACGCATCTCAGTAAATCTGCAGAAATCCTCTCTGTGCCCCATTCAGGCCCTGGAATTCATAGGGGCCAGGTTGGATACCCGTATCTCTGGAGCTACCCTAACTTCAGACAGGCTGAGCAGCTTGTCATATCAGGTATTAGCCCTTCTTCAGAGTCCTGCCCCACCGGCGGAGTTAGTCCTGAGGGCACTAGGGTCTATGGCGGCAGCAATCGGTCTCTCCCTTCACGCGAATGAGGATATTGCAGTGGATCCTGCAAGTTCAGTGGTCCCTATCACTCCACCCGTTGAACACTCCGATACCACTGAGCAGAGTTTGCAAGGACTCCCTTCTTTGGTGGCTCCACGTGCGGGAACTCAGAGAAGGGAGGCCCTTTGTGATCCCCCCACCCCAAGCCACGTTGACCACGGATGCTTCTCGCCTCAGGTGGGGGGGCATTGTTCAGGCAGATCGTCCAAGGCACGTGGACGTCCCTAGAGACCGCTTTGCATATCAATGTCCTAGAGATGAGGGCGGTGCTTTTGGCGTTGCAAGCTCTCCACGACCTTCTCCCTCTGGGGACTATTGCAATCCAGACGGACAATATGTCAGTAGTCTGGTACATATACAAACAGGGAGGAACCAGGTCTTATCCCCTTTGTTGAGAGGCTATGAGAGGTTGGGAATGGGCGATATCCACCAACCGGTTTCTGGTAGCAACGCACATTCCGGGTCAGTCCAACATATTGGCGGACAAACTGAGTCGAGTCCTTCTCACTCCGTACGAGTGGTCTCTCAATCCATCTGTTGCGAAGCAGATCTTCCGCAAATGGGGTTGGCCTCACTGCGATCTTTTTGCTTCTCCATTAAACACAAAATGCAGCAAGTTCTTCGCAATACTTCCCCCAAAGGGGAGAATCCCAGAGACGCCCTAGTTCATGCTTGGCCTCCCGGTCTCCTTTATGCTTATCCCCCCCTCCCGCTTATGATAAAGTTCATACAGAAAGCCTGTCAGTTTTGAGGAGCAGAGTTACCTCATAGCCCCATTCTGGCCTCGACAGATCTGGTTCCCTTATCTGCGGTCTTGCAGTGTGGCTCCTCCATGGATTCTGGATCCCATTCCAGACCTGATCTTGCATCCTGCAGGTTGCCAGACCCCGAACCTGGTGAACCTCAAGCTTATGGCTTGGTTGATCCAGCTCCAATGATGGCTAGGACTCCCAGTATCTCTTCTCCTGTTAAGGCCATACTGGTCGCGGCTCATAAGCCGTCTACCAGAAAACTTTACAATAGTAAATGGAAACGTTTCTCCATCTGGACTAAAGCCAACAGCCTGGACCCATTTACAGTTCCTATTCCGACTATTCTGGACTTCCTGTCGCTGATTTGTTGGCAGGGAGCTAGTGCTTCTACGGTTAAGGTGCAGTTGGCAGCCATTTCCCATTTTCATGTAGGTGATGGCTTAGGGTCCTTGGCATCTACAAAATTATGCAAAACTTTCTTGTGGGGCATCTTTCTTTTGAAGCCGCCTGTGAAAACTGTGGTGCCCCCATGGGATTTGACCTTAATCTTACAAGCCCTGACAAGTCCACCCTTTGAGCCTGTGGCCTCGGTTCCGTTAAAGTTCTTGTCATGGAAAATGGCCTTCTTAGTGGCTATTACTTCGGCCAAGAGGGTTTCAGAACTTCAAGCACTGTGTATGAAACCCCCTTACCTTATTTTTCACAAGGATAGAGTGTCCCTCAGGACTAACCCGTCTTTCTTACCTAAGATGGCTTCAGAGTCAAATATTAATCAATCAATAAATTTACCAGTATTCTTCCCAAATTTTCAGAACAAAGGGGAATACAAGTTGCACAAACTGGATGCACACAGATAACTACATTTCTACTTGCACAAAACTAAAGATTTTCGCAAGTCGGACCAGTTGTTTGTATCCTTTGCAAAATCAGCTATGGGTAAAGCAATTTCCAAAGTGACCGTAGCAAATTGGATCTGTCAGTGCATAATTCACGGGTACATATCGTCAGGCAAACCAGCCCCTATTGGAATTCACGCTCATTCTACAAGGTCTGTGGCCACCTCAGCAGCCTTTTGGTCCAGGGTTCCCTTGGACGACATATGTTCAGCAGCTACTTGGTCCTCTTCTCATACGTTCATTTCTCATTATAAACTAGATATGATTTTGAGAGGCAGGGCTTCTTTTGGCTCCACGGTGCTTCAGAATATGCTTCCGTAAAGGCCACCCAGGTTTTTCTTGAGTAGCTGGGGACTCTGTCCCACAGGTTGCAGAGCAAATTAAGTAACTACTTCAGATAAAGAAGTTATGTACTCACCATAACGTTCCATCTGAGTAGGTACTTCATTTGTTTGCAACCGACCCCCCTGCCATCCCCCGAACCTTTTCGGGATTTTCTGGTCACCTGTAAGTTTCTTGTCAGGATATTAGATATGGTGTATTCCTCTCTCGAGGTTATTAGTTGGGTGATAAGGCAAAAAAGTCAATCTGAGGTAATACAACAGGTAGCAGGGGATTATGGGTAGAGGGAGGAGCTAGGAGCTCAGATCTTGTAGCTTGGAAAGCTGCCGGCTCGGATCCGAAGTCGGATCTGATACCCACAGGTTGCAGACAAATGAAGTACCTACTCAGATGGAACATTATGGTGAGTACATAACTACTTTATTTCCCTTTTCTGCACTGAAGTGCGGTCTCGGAGTTGATATATTTAAGAAGGGGGTGTGTGGGTGGTGCAGGCTCGCACTATTAAGGTGTATTTTTCTTTTTCTTTTTTTTTTTATTATATATTCGAACTTCCAAATGTCGACTATATGGTCTCAAACATATGATATTCAACATTTTGGACGTTCGAATATATAACATAGACCCAAACTGAATATGATTGTACTTGTACCACAATGTAAACTTAGAAATCATATCCCTAGGCACCAGCTTTACCTCTCCTTTTATGAAGAGGTCAGACAGACCTGCACCCACCACACAGTTCTTCTCTAAATGATCTGAAGTTAACCACTGCATGATCAGGACACCAAAAGAAAAGAAATGCATTTGCATTACAGTCATGAATTCCCTACCATGGCTAAAAGATATATAGTGATCCTGTTAATACCACTCAAACACTACAAAAATCACATACGTTTGGCTTTGTCCATATTTGATGCCCTGCACTAAGAGGGAAGGGGAGTCCAAATCTTTGCCCCATATCTTTGGTCTATTCCTCATTTCTGGCAGCTAACTGAGGAATGAAATCACTAAATAGTGATACATGTTTGAGTTTCAGACTTTATATCCTTCAGAAAATGCTGGTTGAGGGGGCGTGGCTAGGATGCTGAACTGATAGCTGCACTTAATTTCAGCTCTCTTACCTCAATACAATTTCTGACAGGAATTTTACAAAATAATATTTAATTTGAAGAAATTTTTATTACTAACTTATTTCTAATAACTCTGAGCATCTATAAGAAAAATTTTATTGTCAGAACTTGAATAATTCCTGTCAAATTAATTACTGGAAAATCAGCACCAATATCAGCTTTACAGCATGAGTCATCTAAGGAATACAGCACAAGACTCTTCTTTCAAAAAAGACCTGCAGTCTCTCATTACAAATATACAGGAACTTACAATAAAAATCGACAAGATGGACAATAAAATAGATACTTTTAAAGAAAAGTGCTCACAACAACTGGAACAGCTTCAAGAAATGTTTACACAGCAGAAAGGACAGATATCACTTATTGAACAGTCATTAAGTGTCATTGACACTAGAGTCCAAATAGAAGAACAACAAACTGAATTCTTACTTCAACAGAATACATATTTACTAGAAAAGCTTGATGATATGGAAAATCGAACAAGAAGAAATAATATTAGAATATATGGTCTACCAGAAAAATCTGAAGGGGACAATATGATAAACTTTCTTACCACCTGGATACCAGATGTAACAAAAATACCTGAAGCTCTTTCATATGGTATAGAACGGGCGCATAGATCACTAGCAGCTTCTGGAAATGCTTCTTCTCTGGGTAAGAACAAGCCAAGATCTATAATTGTGAGACTTTTTTCTACACAAGATAAAGATCTTATATTAAGAAATGCTTGGGCAAATTCTCCCATCAAACACAATGATTCATTAATAAGATTTGACAATGATTATTCTACAAAGGTGGTTTCAAAAAGAAAAGAATTTCTACCAATAAAAAAAACATTGAAGAAAAAGCAACTGAAAGTCCATCTTTTATTCCCAGCAAGATTGAAAGTTTTTCTACCAAATGGAATAAAAATCTTTGAAACAGTAGATTTAGCAATAACATACCTTACCAACAACAATATCCTAACACATGAAGAATCTATGGACTGGACAATAAGTACACCTAAGAGAAATGCTGAAGTAAATAATTGGAAAACTGTTGAGCAAAAGAAAAAAAAAACTAAAGGACAAATAATCTTACATATGTTATATTCTGTAAAAAATCTAAATAATAATACTAACAACAAAAGAAAAGTTCCTACTGTCTTCAAGTTACACCAAAACAGGTACTGTTTTCAATTATATTTTAAATGTCAAAATTAGCATAAATGTAAATACATTTATCTCAAATCACATCAATATACTAAGCATAATTTAAACATTACTCTATTTTTCATTATTATCCATCTATTATTTTCATATTCTTAATCAGAGTAATCAATGCATAATAATGTTCCCAAAATAGTTATTTATTTACTTCCTCTCTTTGTGTTTTGTTGTTTTTATTTTTCTCTTCTTTTTATAAAATCTTCATTAACTTATAATATTTTAATCAGTATATGGTTATATTGCTTAATAGGTATAGTAATGGCTGCTATATAACTTATTATCAGTTACATCCCTGACAGCGTTACTTTTTATAAATTAAAAGTGTCCCTGTTTGGATAAATGCTAATGCTGGGCAGAAATGTGTTGCTTTTGAAATGAAGTATTTCAGTTAGGATGTATCATAAGACTACTTTAAATAAGCTTAAAAGATGTTCTGCCTTTGACCCATATGCACATACTGATATAATCCAGTGAAAAAATATGTCTTAAGTGATATTTTGAGGCTATAAGTCAGGTGTGTTGTGGCTCCGGACATCCGGAGTTGAAAGATGCTTGTGACTAGCTTAGATATCCTGTTGTCCTTTATTTTGTAGAGAAATAAGGCATAGCATGTTTAAAATGCAAAATTTGATAGTTGTGAACACTACTTCGCAAACTAGAGTGCTCGCGTGCACACTACATGAATTTGTCACCAAGTAAGAGAAGGGAAAAGAAAAAAGAAAAAAACACATACCTTTTCCCGCTTGGTTCTCGAGACAATTTAACAGCCACAAACATCACTAGAAACTTGAGTTACTTATTGCTTGTCGCATTTACTTGTGTACGTCATCCCCTGACTCTTTCTAATGGACATCTAGTCAGAAAATAAACTAGGTTCACATTTAAAGATACAGAAACCTAAATCCCTTCTAAGGAAACGTAAATAATATAAAAGGTTCATATAAATATACACAGATATATAATTTTGAAGCACTTTCAGTTTATGGATACTGATGTCTTTTAGCACCTTGATAGATAAGGACATATATCTGATTGTCTTTCTGTCAGTTTAGATTTCCAGTCATTTTAGCTATCCCTTACTATGTTTTATACAGCAGAGTTTAAAGAGCACAAATTAATCATCAGCAAATAAAATCACTGCTGTTTTACAAATTCTCTAAAGAAACTAGTAAATGTCAAGCAACTGACAGGTTTATTTTAAGGAAAATTGCCATTTCCCACACTGGTGCTCCTACAAAATACTAATAATGTCCTGCTACCAAAATATGCCCTCAAGTGGACAAATGGGATACAACAAGAAGGTTAAATGTACATTTAGCAAATCAGTATAATATACTTGATAGAGAAAGTAAAAACAATAATTATATAAACCAATATAATAAGTAACATAACAACAGTGGATTTAACCCAATGTGTCAATTATACAATATTTATATCCCATATAGCTTTGAACTTTGTCGAAGCATCTGTGTTCTATACACATATTGTATTAAATCTAATTTGAGTAGAAGAGGGAGAGGTTTAGCCCACACCCTAATTTATTACTAAGTTACCATGCATTATGAACATACATTGTGGCAGGTACTCAATGAGCTATCCATCCTTAGATGGCTCATGCTGTTCCCGTTTGCTCATCTGAATAATGACTGCGGCTGTACTCTTCTTATTATATTACCTGGCTGTGGCTTCACCCTTCTTATAATATTACCTGACTTTTTACATTATCAAGAATGACACGATACTAGTGTATGTGGGTATATCATGTTACTGTTAGTGTAAACAAAAATGCTTGACAATGCAATTGTAATTCTTAAACTTTTCTGCAGACAAATGTATTGTCTAGCAGTTGAGTGCCTGATTGTTCCTAATTAGCAGACCTGTATTTTCATGTTCCAATATGACTACATGAAAAGATGCCAATATTAGTCTGCAAGTTTAGTAAGCCGTAAATTCATTGGGGATTAATTCGAGGGGACACTTATGTTATAGCTAAAGCATTTGACAATTGATAAATGTATCCTCTCAATGATGCATTCTATCTAGTCATTAACTATAAAACAACTTTTCTGAGAAATATTGTTGTAATGCCAGTTAATGATTTGAATTAAATATTTCTATATACAGTCATAAAACAATTACCAGGATAAATAATACTCTTGCAGTGCATGGATCACCATAGCTATCCTCTGATGTTAGAGGAAAAACAAGCTTCTTAAACACCTTTTTGACATAATAAAGGTGTTACTCCATAGTTTAAATACATTTTATCTATTTACTGCAAAATGGGTTAGGAATTTTAACCTGTAACATTTTCATACATAATAGTTTAAATCTTAGCAGCTTCCATTATTTTGATATGTTCTCCAGTATACTTTTATTCAGTCATAAGATTAAATTACTGGTGTTAAGTAAGTCAAAATTATATCTCCAGCACTTATTGTCAGCAGATAAACTCACTGGTTAAGTGTCAGTTTAAGCTGTAACAGTTAATATGTGATATACATAGATGTTTGCTTTAAAAATGTGGTCAAGTGCACTGCAGTTTTACCTCTTTACTGTGTCAGTTTTGATTATACAAAGTCCCACTGAAAGTTGATAGAAGTGTTAACAAAACACTCAATCAAGTAATAACATTATAAGTAGTCTCTTGGATAAGGGAGATGTCTAAATTGTGATCTTGTTGTCTCCAGCCATGGGAATTATCTTTGAAAAGCTGAAAAATGCAATCAGAGGAACATATTTAATGTCTACTAAAGAAATATTAATATACTTGTACATTGTATTGCATTTCAGTTTATGTTAAACATGAAATATGATATGATTTCAGAACTATTCATGTTTTTATTCCAATATGACTTTGCAAATATTAATTTAAACACTGGTTTTGGACTTGAGTAGTCTAAAACAATTGCACAACAATGGTATTGTATTATACAGTAATGTCAGTAAATAGTTTTCAACAGATGTATGAAATATACAGTTATAGATTTTAACATGATGTTTATTAATACCCTAAATTATTTTGAAATGATACTACCTTAATCAAAATATTTGTACCTTTTGAAACCTGATTAGAAATAAGTATTAATGAATTACAATAAGATGAGTAAAGAATATATGTATATATTTTAGCTGATTAGATTATCTTAATATGTTATTCAATTATCTTTATTTAAAAACTAAGAGGATAAGAGAAACTGATCCAAATATTATTTGTGAGGGTAGAAAGTTTGTTTGGTTAGATTCACTAACCAAACAAAGAGGTATATTACCTCATAGTGATAGGGAATGGTTTTTAAGGTTAAGAATTACAAGTTTGGAAGTTCTTTGTTTTTTTTTTTTTTTTATTTTTTATTCTATCACTTCGGTGTCGCTCAGAAACATGGAAAAATCATACAAGAAAAACTTTTTGAATTCTGTATTCAAGATGGAACTAAGAATAAACAATATTTACATAAACTCACACATAAAACAAACTCAAAACTAGGAAATGAAATGTTTATCCATAAATGTTAATGGTCTAAATAATAGTAATAAAAGGAGAAGCCTATTCAAGTACATAAACTTAGATAAACCACAAATAGTCTTTTTACAAGAGACACACTTATTAGATAAAGATATAAACAACTTAAATATTAATAATTACACAGTACTAATAAAGTCTCAATACAAAACAAAAAAAAGAGGAGTAGGTATACTACTTTGCAACTCAACTATAACACCTAAAATAATCACTACTCATCAAGATACATCAGGTATGTTTTGTATAGTTTCAATAGAGTTAAATAAGAGAATCTATACATTAGTAAATCTATATTGGATCCCAGGACTAGGATTAAAAACAGTTAAACAGCATTTTGAAGAGATAATTCATTTAACTAAGGGTAGCCTGATATTGGCAGGAGACTTCAACTGCATAATGAATGAAAAAGATACAGATTCTAAATCCAAAAGAAGAAAACAACCTATCTCTAAAGCACTATCAAAATTTATAGATACATTGTATTTAAAGGATATAAATGAATTTGCAGAACCAGACTCACTAATCTTCACATTTTATTCTCATAGATATAAAACTAACACTAGAATTGATAGAATATATGTTGCCAATGACCTAATAACAAAAATCGACAAAGTCAGAATCATAAATTGTCCCTTATCTGATCATAATGCCATAGTATTTGAGATAGAGCTTACACCATTTTATGCAAATCCCATTACTAAGATACCTTCCTATATCACAAAATTGATAGATTTCAAAGAATTTTATGAAGAAACAATCAAAAACTTTCTAGAAATAAATTACACAGAAGATATTTCAGAAATATATGTCTGGGATTCATTAAAAGCAGTTACATATGGGAAGATATTATCCTGGTACATAAATAAAAGGAAGTTATGGAATAAAGATATGCTAGACTTACAAAACAAAGCAGATAAATTGAAACTGGAAATACAAAAGGGTAATGCTACTCAAGTTCAAGAAGTATACAGAATTGCTACATCATAAGATTATGATTAACTTAGAAAAGATAAAAATAAACTCATACTCTACTAATTCAGCACACCTGAGATACTTAACTAATAGAACAAAAAAATAATTAAATCTAAGCAAATAAAAAAAATATTTATTCCTAATACTAACAAAAGAGTTACGGAACTAAATGATATTTTAGAAGCATTCAGACTCCAATTTAACATTGATAATTCCATAAATACTCAAGATACACCTACTAAGGATATACAAAAATACTTAGAAAACAATATTCATATTAAATTAACACAAGAACAAATAGACATTATAAACAAACCAATCAATATGACAGAATTAAAATCACAAATTAAAAAGCTCAAGATAAATAAAGCACCTGGCCCAGACAATATGCTACCAGAAATGTATAAATTAATACCCAATCAAGCCATATCTTTATTATTAAAAGTATATGATATAGCCAATAAAGATTTCAATATACCACCCTCTTGGAAATATTCATTGATATCCCCAATTATCAAACCAGATAAAAATGAGAAGCAGTGTTCCTCATATAGGCCAATATCATTACTCAATATAGACTATAAGATGTTTATGGCTATATACATGAATAGGATCAAACACTTTCTTCCTTTCTTAATTCACAAAGATCAAACAGGTTTTATTAAAGGAAGAAATACTTCAGACAATATTAAAAGAATACTAACATTAATAGATTATAGCAAACATAAAGTCCTAGATTTAAATGTAATCTCATTAGATATTAATAAAGCTTTTGATTCGGTTAACTGGAACTTTATTTCACTAGTTTTAAAAGAATATAACTTTCCTTCTAATTTTAATAATCTTATCCAAATACTATATGAAAAATCTACTGCATGTTAAACTGGGATCTTATAGATCAGGCCCTATAACAATCAAAAAGGGAACTAAACAAGGTTGCCCTTTATCACCATTGTTATTTGCATTACTCATAGAACCCTTTGCAAATCAAATCAGATCAAACAATAACATAAAGGGCATTTGTATTAATAAAATGTTAAACCTTAAAATCCAACTCTTTGCTGATGACATACTATTAACTCTCTCAGATGCAAATGAGTCTTTGAATGCTCTATTTAACTCCATGAATATATTTCAAAATATTTCAGGCTTAAAATTTAATGAAAACAAAACTAAAATTATGCCCTGTAATTGTAAAAAAAATAATAATATAAACAAAAGATTTTCCAAATATATAGTAACAGAAAGTAAATTATTATATTTGGGAATAAATCTACTCAATGAATTAACAGATTATCTAATATTTAACTATAATAAAGTACTAGACAAAATAGAACAAACAATTGGTTACTGGAATAAATATATCTTTTCAACAACAGACAGATTATATCTTATTAAAATAATCATATTTCCCAAAATATTATACTTAATACAAAATTTTTCATTGCCACCTCCCAAATATATTATTCAAAGATACAATAAACTAATTTTAAATTTTCTATGGTTTCCAAATAAACCCTGTATAGCCTTAAATAAACATTTGCCAGATTGGGAAGATGGTGGAATTAATTTACCGGATATTGATTTATATATTACCTCATCTGTTATTAAAAACATAACACTATGGTTAAATAAGTCATACACACCTATATGGAAACAAGTCCATGAGCAGATTTACATAGAAATCAATTATAATCACATACAAGACAACTTAACAGTAATACCATCACCCCTTATATGGATGTTAAAAGATTATTTTTTAGGGAAAAGGAATAATATTAAAAAATTGCCATCAAACTATGTAAGCTCTACACTTTCAGTGTTCAAAACATATATAAACAAAATACCAAATATTAATTCTTGGATTTTTCTTATTTTCCTTATAGCTTTTACACCAAATATTCTAGATACATTCCAAATATCTAAAATAAATATACTTAAAGAAGAAACATTACTCTTTTGGCATCAACTTATAGAGAAAGGGAACAATTCTAACAAAGAAACAGATAATTTATAATATAAATAAAGACAATTGGCTATTTTTACAAAATCTAAGGCATTTTCTTATAAATAAAATAGAACAAATGCAACCTTCAGTTAGACATGAAGCTCCAAAACTCATTGAATACCTTATTCTTATCACAAAACAGCCTTATCAGGGTACAGGTTATTTGTCTAATATCTATAAAATTGTTAAAAAAAACAAAAAGCTATCATGAAAAATCATACTGGAATTATTATACTTTAATAAACAACCATCCTCCAGTTGAAGAAGAAAAAAGTAATATTCTAAAATCTTCCAAATTTTCTACATTATCAAAATACTGGCAATTATTCACTTGGAGATATCTACACAGAAGTTTCTATACACCACATAGTTAAGCCAAAATGTATTCTATTGAAGATCAATGTTGGAGATGCCATACCAAGATAAAAGCAGATTGGCAGCATGTTTTTTATGAATGTATATGTCTCAATATGTACTGGAAAAACATTAACTATTTTTTTCAGACTGTTTATAATGATAATTTTCAATTAACAAAGTCTTTAATTTTATTCAACTCTCCTATTTCAAACTGTGTACCAAAAAAAGACACTAAAATCCTATGGTCACTATTGGCAATTTCACGTAAAATCATAACTATACACTGGAAAAATGAGGTTTTGCCTACGTTCAAGGAATTTGAGACTTTAACAAAAACAGTTGCTCACATGGAAATATTAACAGTGAACAACAGAACTAAAAGATCTACGTCTTACTATTACTCTTGGATGAAAGTACTGGAAATACTCGAAAAGATTGAAGAAGATATATCATCTTATGTTTCTAACTATATTATATAGAATTTCAACGTTATTTGCATAGACACCAATGTAAATAGTTATATAATGGTTTGAAGTTAGTAATGTTTTAGAATTGTAAATATGTTATTTATCTTTATTTCATGTAATGTTTAAGACATCTTATTTGAAATAATAAAAAAAAATATTTAGTGAAAAAAAAGAAAATGCTGGTCAACACAAATCCTGTTATTTTAGCAACTTTCAAAGTTTATAAGAGTAATATTTAAAATCTGTCCCTATTTTTGGACCTTTGTCCCCCCACTATTTGAGGCTTTGTCCAGATTTCTTGCACTAAGAGTTTGAGAAGCATGCTTTGCTTTGGGCACTAAGTTGTGGATATTCCTGAACTTGCTGCCCTTAATCTTAATGGGATCCCTATAATTTTGCACACTCATACATACACAGGGTCTATATTAGATCACCAAACACTTAAAAAAGCGAACAATGATTCATCAACCCTATGTAAGCGAAAGCTTACAATGTCGAAGTGTCAGAACATTGCTGTTCCAATAAAAAATAAATAAAAAACAATTTCAAACGTTATATTAAGTGGGGGGGGCTTTGCCCCCACATCTCCCCTACTTAAATATACCAACTCCGAGACTGCACTACAGTGCCGAAAATGGCAAAGTACCAAAGCGGCCAAGCAAATTCCTTCCCGGGAAAGAATTTGCTTAACAGCCACTTCGATAGTTTGCATTTTCAGCCTTTTATGTTCGACCAAGATGCAGTCAAAAGAATGCGTCTTCGGTCTTCTAATATAGACCCCCACACACACACACACACACACACACACAGACACACACCACACACATTATACACACACAATTTGGTTACTCACTCACCTTCTTGCACTTGCTTGCAGCAGCCCAGCAAGGAAATAAAATAACCAGTAGCTTACTACGCTTTTGGATTCAAATCAGATGCAGGTGCAATCGATCAAGTTCTGTTTCTGCCATGGTGTGCTGCTGCTGGTCTTCACTATTTAGGAAAAAAAAAAAGAAAAAACACTTCTGTTGCTTCTACTGACATTGGACTCACTTAGGACCATGGGTAGAAAAAAGGAAAAGGATCTGGGGTCATGTCACACACTCCAGAATAACTATGTTACAAACAAGGACTTGCATGAGGTAATAAAACAATCATCAGGAACATTTACATATGCTTATTGAACTTCAACTGGCTACAAGTTAATGTGGTCACTCATGGCACAGTCGCTCAACTGAGCAACTCCAAACCAGAAGAAAAGGGAGAAGGATTTGATTGCAGCTGTATTTAACACAAATTAAGCAGTCTGCTAAATACACCTGCAGCCAATAAAAATTGTCATTGCATCGGTCATCATCTCTCCCCCTAAACGAAGCAGGCAACAAATAAAAAAGTAAAAACGTTTTTTTTTGCTACCCCCTTGTTGGCTGTAGTGTACGTTACAGAGTACATAGTATATGCCTGACACCATCCTTGTGCTCTTGCCATCCCAACTCCTTCTATTTGGTTTTAGGTTTAATATGCAAAAAAAAATGCAGATGGGCTGCACACCAGTATAATTTCACATCATACACCTCAAATTCCCTCTTCAATCTTTAAGAGATCCTAAGCCTAACTTATTCCCACAAAAAGGAAGTCAGCATATTTTTAATAGCAAAAACAATTCTTGGAGATAGTGGGATACCATTCAGAAGTACATAATGTCAGCAGAAGTAAAAGCATATGTATAACTATGACTTTCTGATCCAAATCTGGATTTTTCCTTTTTCTCACCAGCTCCTTATACTTCATCAATAAATGTGTAAGGAGATATCATTTTTTATGAAGATGGAGCTATTTTATTACCTGTATACTTCATAAATTTATAATCCTGTAGAAACTGCTTCCTCAAGCCTATTTACCTTATAGCCAGAAACTCTTCCAAATTTTTCTATTAAGCTGAATAATGTCTGGAGATCCTGCTCTGGATTGCTTAAATAAACCAAAACGTTGTTCACATATATTGAATGTTTCACATCCTGACCTGCCCATCTAAACCCTTAACATCAGACCTTCAAAGAGTCTCTGCCAAGGATTCCAAATAAAGAGCAAATAAGTCAGGGCACAGCAGACATCCATGCCTCAACTTAAAGGAGTCATATAGACACACCTAAGCCAAAGATCCTTCACAGACCATCATTAACAGAAGTAAAAACATAAATAAAAAATTGCCCAAAGAAATGACGTAAATCCTACTCCACTTTACTAAAAGCCTATCATCATCTATATTGACCACTAATAGCAGTAATTTAGAACTCTGCAACTTCTGAATCAGAAACCCCATTTGGATTACATTATCAAACATTGATATGTGTGAATCAGTTTAGGCAGTATTAAGGCCACCTTGGATGCCAGAAGTGATATCAGAATTCTGTAATCCTGGTTCAGCACTGATGTAGGTCTATACAAATGAGGCTAAAGGGGATCCTTACCTTCTTTTGGGATTACTGAGATGACAGCCTCACACCATGAACAAGAGGCTTCCAGACTGCTAAGATCTCTTCAACAAATCTACCAATTTAAGTAACATCTGCCTCCCATGCAGATGCACATGTAACAAAGCAATCCATTCAGTCCCTTCTGACTTTACTTTCTTGTTCCTCCTGATAGCTATGCAAGAACATGAGAGAGAATGATTTTAGATGATACACCCTGGGAAAGACGGCTGACTTCTCAATGTAGGTGGACAAGGCTGTGGAGCAGCTACTGTTCAGAAGCATTTCTATTAATAGAAAATAACTGAGTTCAACAACTGGCTCAATAATTAGTGTCATTCTAGAGAGATATAATGTCTGTAAACTTCAGAGGAGATGATCTACAATACTGCATGCTACTCCAGCAATGGCCTGCACCCCTCCCCTTAGGGCTTCTGCTTATTGGCTAAGACAGTTTCTACAACCATAGTACCTTTTCATAGAGTCAGCCTTCTAAACATTCCAGCTTAATAAATATGAATGAGGTCTGCATCAATTTGTCATTGCACAACACTAAATGTCTAAACAAAAAGTGCCTGGTCTTCGAGGTCCTTCTGGCCATTGAGCACATACACATCTATATAAATACTGAAACTTGGCTCCACTGTAGTAATTAACACTCACATTTTACTGGGTTTATAGCTTATTATTCATTCATTTACACCCCTGGTGAGGATGGGGGTGCATGGGTGAAGGGAGCAGTTGCCCCAGGCAAAAGCTTTTAGGGGGACATGATACTCAGGCATAGGTGGGGTGTGAGTGGAGTACTGGCATTTGTTTATGAATCTGGGAGGATATCAGACCTTCATAAATGAATGACAATTCATGCTTGACGTAGAAGGTCAGCTTGTGATACTAACTGTAGCTAGGTGCTTATTACAGCTGTAGCAATCAGCTTGCTACAGTTAAGAGAAGTACAGAAGAACTTTTTTTCCCCTTTTTTTTTTCTCCTCAGCATTGGGTTTAGGATATCACTCTGGGGAACTGCTCAGAGCACCAGATGAGGTATTGATGGCTCTTTATATCCATATGCAATGAATCAGATTGCCACACTGCAAATCCAGAATGACACTGGTCTTGGACTTCGGGATACTGTTATCAATAAATAAAGTTTATTTACCATATCACTGCAGATTATACAACCTTCTCTATCTCCTACTGTACATGACACCAACTGTAACAAATCAGAGTCCATAAATATTGAACCACATACAAGCATCCTGGGGGATTTCAACTACCCATCCTTCACCTGGCAAATATACACCCAAACAGCAAATATAGTCAATGGTTTCTTAATCTTATTCATGCCAATTCCCTTGACCAGATTAGTGCCCTGTCCAACTGTAATTTTCAGTGTCCCCAGCCTTGCTCTTATCAGTATTGCACCATTCTATTCCTCACCTACAAAATCCTCTTTCATGATTAAATCAGACCAAGAAGCCATCATTGTTCTGTAAGAATCCAACCCAAGAGTCCCACCAACCCCAGTAAATTCAGGGATTTCTCTAAGGTCGCAACCTCCCGGCACTTTCAGACAATCCAATGAAATGTACAACTCTCCTCCCCCAGTGGCCCTATATAAAAGCAGCCACTTAAACCTCCAACAGCAATCCAATGAAATATGAAACTCTCCTCTCCAAGGGGCCCTATAACAAAAGCAACCACTTAAACCTCCAACTCATACTTCAATGCCAGCATTGAAGCATATATCCTTATCCATCACAAAGATGACAGCAAAATTTAAAATAAGTCCTCTTTGGTGGAACCCGAGCATCAACAGTCACTACAACAGAAGAAAAGTTTCTGGCACTGAGGAATTACATAAAATCCCCACTGTATAAGTGATCGCAAAATGGTCTGCAAAAAAACTCAGACATAAATTCAAAGCTTGCATAGTGAGGTATAAATTAAAGATCACCATCTCTCTCAATGATAACCATACGTCCTTCCTTAACTAAGTTAGGAATCTCAGAAATAATGTTCAGCACTGCACAGGGCTGATCTAAATGGTACCACTTATTCTGACCCTGACAACATCAGTTACAATATTAGAGGCAAGAAGTAAGATATGGTTTCTGACTGAAAAGATAATATGGAAACATCTGTATTTCTACTTACTTTACACACTGGCCTTGAGATAACACAAGCAAAGTTATTTACAGGTTCAGCAAAGGTCATGTTGTAATAAACCATGTTATGTGCAACAAAAAGGAGCAATGATCAGTGAAGCAGGAACAGGGCCTGGCAGTGGTGAGCCTTGTACCTTCAGACCTTCTCAAATCTGACACCATGGTGGGATGTTCTGTGCAAGGCATGTTGGTTCTTCTTAGGGAAGGCCCTTAAGTTATGCTGGCTCCAAAGAACTAACTATCCTGAAAAAATAACAAAAAGAATACCATGATGTGCAGCAAAGAAACAACTCTTACCCCAGGACAAAAAACAAGGCACCGTCAATGAATTAAGATGTAAAGGAACAAAAACTTGAGAAGAGAATAATTATTTCATTCTTTTTTTTTTTGCAGGTCATAGTATTTTCAGTTTATCCTTCATTTTTTTAAATGTGTAATATTATTATAACAAGTAGTACAGTACTCTACTCACAGTCAGCTTTCCTATTTTAATTATATTGTCTGCAATATGAAGAATACAAATCATTCCTGATCCAGAAAGACTTTTTGATATCTAAGATAACTTACAACATACAAAATCTCGACATTATGTGTAAAATATGTAAAAGGCAACATCTGTCTCTCTCAAGTGTTTTGGTATGACATAGATTTGATTTGCTTCTAAATATGACTGATGAAAACATGCAAGAACCAGGACAGAAGGATGCATGTAGAAGACAAATACAAAATGACAAGTATGAATCAGATCAGGGGATGTCAGTGGCATAAGAGGAAAAGAAAGTGTTGTCCTCTATGGGGATAGAGCAGAATGGTAATAAAAGTAGGAGGAGAGAGAAGTGCAGCAGGATGTGGAGGGGAATGAGGGGCATCAGAGGACTGGCAGCCAGGAGTGGACAACAGTGGGGAGGTCCTACAGGAAGAGTACAGGAGGGATGTTAATGAAGTCTGTAATCAACATGGAAGAAGTTATCTGACAGAGACAGCAGGGAGACATGGGGGTGAAAAACAGTGCAAGTAAAATGGGTGGCACCATGACGCAGAAGGAAAAGCAAGACAAGGGAGCCACTGTGGAGACAAGGAAGATGGCTTTAGTGATTGAAGACTCCATCATGAAAGAGATTAAGCATCCCAGCAAGAGAGACAGGAGATATATGGTTACAGTGAAATGAGGCTTGTTTTTTCAATTAAAAAGAAACATCTTTATTAAATTATCACTTGTGACATACGCAGTCATACATTTATATAAAAGAAAGCAAACCATACTGACATAATTTCAGTTGCAAACATTACACATCATTTATAATCTACTCAGTCATTGTCAAACATTACATAGCTCATTCAAATCCTGCCTTCTTTTACATCGCATTCCTCCCCTATATGTATTGTTCCCACAACTCCCATTTATCCCTATGTAATTTGCTCCTACCCTTTTCTAAAGATCCAATTCCAGTTGCTTTATCTCTGTTACTATACTCACTACTTCTAGTACAGTTGGCATAGAGTTTGATTTCCATTTTCTAGTAATTGCTTTTTTGGCAGCCACTATAATTAGACTTAGCAAAGCCTTACTATGTCTAGGCAATTCCAATTCTCTATCATATATCATAAAAAAATAATTGCCTTAGTTATACCAATTTGCTCACCCAGTATCTCTGCTAAGAGTAGTCTGCAGGGAATCTTTCAAATCTGCCAATTCATTACACTCTCAGAAAATATATTCCCAGTTACCTCTTTCTTCCCTATCACACATCCATCATATTCTGTCTAGTTGAGGAAAAATTATCTGGAGTCCACTTGAGATAAAAATATCTATGTAAACATTTCCAAGCAAAAGAATCCTAAATTTTCTACATTTTGTTGCATATTTGGGAAACATACATATATCCCCCCCATTGTCTCTTTCTGAATTGCTTATCCAATCTCTGTCTTTCTAACCCCCTCTGATTGATTTTTTATAGTTATGCAATATTTTATATGCTCTAATTATTCCTTTTTTAACAGCAGCTTCTGTTCCAGATTCTACTAAAAACTCTACCATGCTGGTCTTTCATTTAGGACTCCCCTTTATCTTTCTCTTTGCCTATACTCTGATATCAATCCTTGATAGGGAAGACAATCTCTAACCTGCAGTCCAAATAAATTCTTGGCATCTTCCCATTTTATTACCTACATACCTACATACATACAAATATTTCAAGCATGGGCATTAATACCCTTCTAGCTTGCCAACATACCAAAACACTTGTTCCCATAAGTGCCCAGGCTATTCTTAAAAATATCTAAACTAGTACTTCCTTTAATGTAATTAGGTAGTATGTTCCATGCATCGACTGCTCTGTCAGAGAACCAATTAGTACACTTCTCATTCCTATAGAATCAACAACATAAGTTGTCTGATGATTCTCTAGTACTTTTTGATAACAAAATAGCCAAATGACTCCACGGTATTCAGCCAAGAAATAATATACAATCCATTTATTAAAATACAAGTTAAGCACTTTCGTCCAACTACATGACTTCTTCAGAACTGAAAAACCTGTAAAATCACCACCTTCTTATACTCCTTAAATCCAATTAACTGGTAAAACAATTAATGAATCACTTTTTAACCTTTTCATCAACATGGTAATTGATACCTGTCATCCTGAGAACATACATAAAAACATTACTTATTCAAAAACACATAACACAAATAATAAATATGGTATATAAAAACTCACGTGTATATATGTATATCTATATATATATATATATATATATATATATATATATATATATATATATATATATGTTGCAATAAAATTCAATTCACTGTGAAAATAGTAAAAATGAAAATAAAGATAAAAATGAAAATGCAAGTGTGTGATTATTCCAACAAAAACCATTCACAACTTAGCTGTCCTCATTTTTAACACAGGATTAATAGAAATATAGTCATTAAGACCTGGGTTTTGCATAGCATCCAACCTAAGCTGCCAGAGGAGTTCCTTATATTCTATCTTGTTTCCCCAGGCTCCACCCCTGGCATTCATTGGAACTATTTCTAAAATGCCAAAAACAAAAATTTTAAACCCTGCACATACACAAGAATGTCATTATAGCACATTCTTGTGATGGCCTCTCTTTATTTTGTACTGATGTTCATAAATTCTTTTAGACAATTTTCTCTCTGTTCTCCCTATGTAAAATGAGTGGCAAACATTCCAAAGGGCCAGATAAACAAGACCAACAGTGTTACAATCCCCTTTTCGAAAGATAGTTTCTGTACGAAAACAGTTGTTCAAAGTAATATCTCCCCTGTCCACAATAAATTGACAGTAGTTGCACCTACTACATTTGGTGGTCCCTTTTCTATAAACCTCTGTGCCCTTTTCCAATATTTCCTTAACATTTTTATTCACCTTATGAATAAAGACAGGGCCATCCCCTACGTGCTGAAACAACTCCTCATCTGTTTGAAGAATCTTCCAATTCTGTGAAATGACTTTCTTTACTTCATGGTTGGTCTCATTATACTTTATAACTATGGCGTTCTTAAAAAAGTCTGTATCCATTATATTATTGTGACCTATTTTATCTAAAAGTTATGGTTTACCCAATATACAAGGGAATTGATTTCCCCTGTTATCCTCTACTTCCTTCCTAAGAGTAGTTAGCATGCCCAATGGGTACCCCCTGTCCAAGAACATAGATGTCATTTTTCCCCTCTCCTCCTTGAACAGTTTCTCATTTGAGTACATCCTAGCTGCTTCAATGAATTGCCCTTTCACTAGACTTTTCTTACAATATCCTAGATGTCCACTGTTAAAATGGATGAAACAGTTGGAATATGTTTCTTTTCTATAAGTACTAGATGACAATATCCTGTTTTGTATTCTAAGGTGAATATCTAGGAAATGTATATCATCCTTATTGTAATTATATGTAAACCTAAGGAATGTTGTAGTGCCCTCTAGGTAACCAGTAAATGGCGCTTTTCCAGTAGGGTCACCCTTCCATACAAAGAACATATTGTCCAAAAATCTTGAATAGTTCAACCATTGTATGGCATATACAGAGTTCAGGATAAACTATTTCTCCCAACTTAACATCACCATATTAGCAAAACTGGGGACATACACTGGCCCCATTGCAATACCGGTGATCTGTTTAAAGTATTCCTCATCAAAGTACATAAAGTTATTGGTTAGGACTATCTACATAAGGTCAAGCAAAAAATTGTGCCTCTTGCCATGTAAACATTTTGCTATGTACCAGTGTTTCCTCGAATAGTTCCAACCCTTCCTGGTGGGGGATACTTGAAAACAGATCAATTACATCAACTGTCAGAAAATAAGTCAGTTCGTATGAACAGTTGCTATCAAGTTTTGTTAAAAAAAAATCCCATGAATCCCTTAAAATATATGTGTATTGGCTCAATACAGGTTTTACTTTCCTATCTAAGTATACTGCTAAAGGGTAAGTTTTGGACCCTTGTGCTGCAACTATTAACCTGTAAAGTGGATCCTCTACACTTATGTATTTTAGGGATTCTGAATGCTGCTGGAATAATAGGGTTCCTGTTTATCAAAAAAATCATAGATTTCTGGAGTGATAGTACCCTGGAAAAGTGCATCTTCCAAGAATAAATCTATCTTCCTGTGGGCTATGTTCATCTCATTTTTCAATACCACTGTATAACGTGTCATCCAAAAGCATGTTAAAAATTCTACTAGTATAATCAGTGTGTGTCGCTATCATTACACCTCCTCCTCCTGAATAAGTAATAATGTTTTTATGTATGATCTCAGGATGAGAGGTATCAATTACCATGTTGATGAAAGGGTTAAAAAAGTGATCAATTGTTTTACCAGCTAATTGGATAATTGATTTATTTAAGGAGTATAAGAAGGTGGTGATTTTACAGGTTTGTCAGTTCTGAAGAAGTCCTGGAGTTGGACGAAAGCGCTTAACTTGTATTTTAATAAATGGATTGTATATTCTTTCTTGGCTGAATACTGTGGAGTCATTTGGTTATTAGGTTTTATGTACAGAGGAGGCATACCATGTTTGGTTCTTTAGTAATTTTTGATAACCCCAAACATAGTAGTAGTAGTTGTCTCTAAATGCCCCATATACCTGAACAAGATCTCCTCTTAGATATCTGTAAGAGACACTGTACAAGTTCAGATATTTTAGTCTTTCATAATAACTTAAATTTTCACATCCATGGATGCCCTTGCTATAGTTCTACTGTACTCTTTCTAGTTTACTCATGCTTGTTTTCTTATAGAGTTTTCATATTGTTATTCCATACTCAAATTTGAGTCTAATGTAACAAACGATGAATTCATTATTTTTGATTTCCTAGACTTTATAAATCTTTTTATACAACCTATAGTTCTATAACTATCATTAACCAAATGGATGACGTGATTAGAAAAACTGATAGTTGAATTTACCCATATACCCAGGTCCTTAAATGAGTCTATAGTTTCAATCAGAGTGTGCTGTATTAAATATTCACCTTTCATTTTATGTCTTCCAAATCTCATATGCTTAGTTTTTTGATGTATTTATCAGCATATTATTATCCTGTGCTCAAATGGTCAACTTAGTCAAGTTATTTTGCAGACATGCCTTATCTGTAACACTTGTAATCAGTTTACCCAATTTCAGGTCATCTACATGTAGACTGTAGAACACCTCAAATGAAAAAGTTAGGTCTGAAAGATACAATCTAATCAAGTAAGGGTTAAGGACAGAACCCTGTGGGACACCCTGACTGTAACCAAGGACTTCACCTGTCCAGTTGCTGTATGATACTTGCCATGTCCTATTTGTAAGCCATGCACCTATCCATCTTATCAAGAGTACATCAATATCTAGTTGTACTAATTTATTGATCAGTGTTTTGTGTATGACCCTGTCAAATGCTGACGTTAAATCTATAAAAATTACATCAGAGCACAATTTTTCATTCACAGCTGTTACTATATTGTTATGCAACATTATGTTACAGGTGGTAATAGATCTGTTTTCAACATATGCATGCTGATATATGGTTTCAAGTCCCAACCTATCCAGTTCTGACAATAACTTATCCAATATTACCTTCTCCATTATTTTTCCACAACATGAAAGTTGACTTAAGGGTCTATATGACTCAGGGTTTGTCCTACTCCCCTTTCCATTAAAGACAGGCTTAATAAACACATGCCTCCAATCTTGAGGAATCTCCCCATATTTATATGACCTAGTGAATAATTGATATAATGGTACTGTAAGTTCTTGGTGAAGTGGTCTCCGGTCATTGTTACTAATTTCTTCTCCTCCCTGTGTTTTGTTTGTATCCAGTTTGTGCAGTTCTTTTTCAATATAATCTAATTTGATTCCAGTATCTGGAGTTACCTGGATGTCACTCTGACAACTTATCACCCCTGTTTTTGTCAATACCTCTATAATCTGTTGTGTCTGAGAATAAATTTTAGAATCTGCACACAGTTTATCAGTTTGTGTGTCTTTACTCCTTCCACATCTTATGTATCTATACAAAGGATGTTCATCATGTTACTCTGCTGCAGTCATCACACTTGGGGTTATCCTGCCGTCAGGCAGTCCCACAGTCGGCCCAAATTCCAAAGTTGTGGTCCGGCATCGGTTGCTGTCGCTTCTTCCCTGACGTCAGTGCGCCAGGGGTATATAAGATGCATCCGATGCCATTTTCTTCAGTCTTTCTTGCCGTGCGGTGCCCGAAGCAGAAGCAGTTCGCAAGTGCCAGTCGGCTGACACCTGAAGTTATCAAATCGAATTTCAGACCGAAGTCTTAAAAGCTAAGTACCCTGTTGGGGAACCTTTTCTTGCCTCAGTCCGATGTCAGAAAAAGTTAATAATTGTATTTCTTCTGGGAAACAAATACCTCATAAGGACTTTCATTCTTACTGTATACCTTGCCTAGGCCCAGACCACAACATCACTGGTTGTTGGTTTTGTGCTAGGTTTAATAAACGAACTATAAAGCAACGTTTTGATTTCGCTCGACACTACTTCGGTAGGAAATTTAATTACACTATGCCGTCGGAGCAACCGACTACCGGCATGCATAAAAAACACAAAGATAAAGACAGGCAGCCTAGATCCAAGCCAGACCGCAAGGCCTCCGCTGGGCCAGTTGCTGGTTCTCCGGTTTTTAGTGAGGCACCTACGCAGCTCCTGACGACCGCAGAACTGGAACCCCAGGCCGCTTTGGATTCTCAAACTGAGAGTGCTCGGCCGACGCAGCCATTCCCTTTAGGCCTTACCGACAGCATTTCAGAAGGAGAAGCCGGTGCTGCGGAAACGCCTTCAGCTTCAGAAGGTGTCTTCAGACCGACGACTCTCACCATAAAATCTTATGCTAAGCTTAAGACTCTTTTAAAACCTAAAAAGACTGTGCTTCAGTCTCCAGTTCAAGGCCCCATGACCAAGAAACAGATGCTTAAGATGGCTGAAGATTTGATTACTCTGATCGGGGGTTCCCAACCCCCCCCCCCAGACAAAAGGCCTAGACAAGAGGAGGATTATGCCTCTTCTGATCAAGTTTCTATTTCCTCAGATTCCTCTGAGGAACAGGATTACTCTTTCCCCCCTTATGAAGTTTCTGATGCTGAAGATTCCATTCCCTCAGCATCTCCCCCTGAAGACTATTCCTTCGGGGAAACCATTCATACCATGAGGGAACACTTCCACTTTGAAGGCCAGGATTATTCTGACTCAAAGAAAAGGCTCCGAGAGTTCCTTTTACTTCCCCAGCACAGACCACTTGCTATCCCTCCAGTTTTAGACATTGTGGGTGATGTCTACTTAGAATCTAGTCTAAATCCAGATTATCTGCCTCCTGCTCCAGCCAAACCAGACCGATATTACATCCAGATTATCTGCCTCCTGCTCCAGCCAAACCAGACAGATATTACAGAGTACCTGACTCTCACAAATTCCTTTACAAAAGCCCTGTTGCTGATCCAGAGACAATCTCCCAGGGTCCCAAAGGGGCTAAGGCTTCTATGGCTAAAAATCCTGTGCCCTCTGAAAGGGACTCCAGAGCACTAGATAGGTGGGGGAAGAAGGTTTACACCTCAGCCACTCTTGCTACGAGAGCACTTAATTGTCAATTCCACATGCTAAAATATCAGCAATTCCTAAGGTCTTAATTAAAGCAAAAGATGAGCACACACTCTCAACAGTCTGAATTCAAGGAAATGCAGGATCTGCTGCACGCAGCTGAACAGGTGGGCAAGCACACTCTACAATGTGGATTTGATTCATTGGAAGCTTCCTGTGGAGCAGCTGTTACTGGGTCTGTCATACGTAGGCATGCTTAGTTAAAGGAACAATCCCTGCCTGATCATGTTAAAGCAAAGTTACTAGATGCACCTTTACAGCAGGATGTCTTATTTGGGGTTAAGGCAGAAGAGGTTTAAAAGAAAATGGAGGATAAGGCAAAGTCTATGCAGGCGGTCAAAGATTTCTTACAGGTACAACCACCTCGCTTCAGCAGAAATTGGCCAACAAAAAATTGGTCCTTTCCAGCTTCTGACAGACCACAGAGGGGTAAATACAGACGACTAAGGGGCAGAGGTCAAGCACAAATCAATTACAAACCACGCCAATGGGGCACTGCAACACAAAGGGGAGGAGAAGACAGGCCCCAAACTACTAGAAGACAAACACAATGACTCAACCCTCAATCTGCCAAGAAAAGCTCTCTTGGCAGCTCCCTTGGGAGGAAAATTAGCACTTTTTGCAGACAACTGGTGCAAAATCACAAAGGACAAATGGGTCCTAGACATTATCTCACAAGGATACAGATTCCATTTCCACACTTTGCCAAGGAGAAAAGGAATGCAAAACCTGCCACCAAATCAATGGACAGAGGCACAAAAACAAATTGCAGCTCTCATGGACATGAGAGCCATTCAATTGGTACCTACACAGGAGCAAGGCCAAGGATTTTACTCAAGGCTCTTTCTAGTTCCCAGAAAGGACAATGCATGGAGACCCATTCTGGACCTTTCAATTCTAAATACCTACTTGCAAGTTCCCAAATTCAAGATGCTAACACTTCAGCAGCTTCTTCCCATGCTGGGCAAGAAGGCTTGGCTAGTAACGTTGGACCTCAAGGAGGCATACCTGCATGTCCCTATCAGACAAAATTGCAGAAGATACCTCCATTTCATTGCAGGTTCAACCCATTACCAATTCTCTGCACTGCCCTTTGGCTTATCTACTGCGCCCAGGGTCTTCACAAAAAGCCTGGCACCAGTAATTGCATACTGCAGACAAAGAGGAATTCAAATATACCCATACCTGGACGATTGGCTCATCCAAGCAGAAAGCAAGGACATTCTCTTACAACATCTGGCATTTGTCAAACACCGTCTACGTTGCCTAGGGTACACAGTAAATGAAAATAAATCAAAACTAGTGCCCTCATAGAACATGACATTCCTGGGTGCCAGCTTGAATACAATGGCTCACATGGATTACCTCACGCCAGAAAAGCAAATACACTTTACTCAGTACTTCAAAATAATGGCAACAAAGACCCAACTCCCTGCAAGAAAAATTCTGCAGGCCTTGGGATTCATGGCATCTTGCATACTACTAATACCATTTGCAAAACTGCATATGAGGAAATTACAATGGTACCTGAAAAGCGTATGGTCTCAACACAGCCACAGCTTGGAAACAATGATACATCTCATTCCCTGCCTTCAACAGGAGTTTCTATGGTGGTCACAGGCATGTCACCTCAACAAGGGGGTCAGCCTTTCACCTTACCCCCAGCCAGGCAGACTGTGACAACAGATGCATCGGACTATGCCTGGGGGGCACACATGGCAGGACAACAGTGCATTCAAGGCAAATGAACTACAGATCAAAGAAATCTGCACATCAATCAAAAAGAAATGCTAGCTGTAGAGAATGCACTGACAGCCTTCAAGGACCTCTTACATCCAGGACAACTTATAATAAGGACAGACAATACCACAGTAATGTGGTACATAAACAAGCAAGGGGGTACACGCTCCTTCCCTCTATGCAGGCAAGCAATGACCTTGTGGAACACAGCTCTGACTTACCAGATTCAATTACAAGCACAATTCCTGCCAGGAAAAAAGAACACATTGGCAGACGACCTAAGCAGGAACATCATGGATCCCCACGAGTGGAAACTGGATCCACAAGTATTTGCAATGATAACTCAGAAATGGGGGCTCCCAGACATAGACCTGTTTGCAAGCCCCCAAAGCTATCAGCTTTCAAAATTTTGCACAAGGGCATTCCACCACCAAGCTTGGAAAGTGGACGCACTCTCATTCAATTAGAAAATGTTGACAGTATATGCCTTCCCTCCATTGCCCCTTCTAACAAAGGTGCTGCTGAAAGTCAGAATGGAGAGACCATGAATGATACTCATTGCCCCAGACTGGCCACGCCAGCACTGGTACCCGCTACTAAGGAACATGGCCCATGGCCCACCATGGATTTTACCACAAATTCCTCATCTGCTCACAGAGCAAGACAGTCAGATTCTACACAGCCAGCTCAAGACCTTAAATCTAGCTGCATGGCAAATCACCTAAACAAACAGCAGGCTCCTCTTTCACAAGCTGTTATGGATGTCATTCTGGAGGCCAGGAGGCCCAGCACCAGGAAATCCTATTCAGACAAATGGAAAAGATTTTGCGCCTGGTACCAAGCTAAAGGCCACAATCCCCTTGAACCGAACATACCTCAGATTCTACAATATTTAACTGAGATGCTACACAAAGGACTTTCCTTTTCATCTATTAAAATACACGCTTCAGCTATTTCAGCTCATTACAACACGGATCCTCCCTTAATTTTACATCCACTTCTAAGGCAGTACCTCAGAGGGGCCAAAAACATAAGGCCTCCCAGGAGAGCACCAACGCCTACTTGGGACCTCAACTTTGTTCTGGAAAAGCTTACGCTACCACCTTTTGAGCCAGCTTTCTCAGCAGATTTAAAGTTTACATCATGGAAAACTGCCCTGCTGCTAGCAATTACTTCAGCCAGAAGAGTCTCAGAGCTACAGGCACTAATGGCAGTAGAACCTTTCCTCATTTTTCATCAAGACAGAGTTTCTCTACGAACTAATCCCTCCTTTATGCCAAAGGTGGTATCCAGTGTGGCTCTAAATCAAACCATCCATTTACCTACTTTATTCCCAAATCCACAGAATAAAGGAGAAAGAGTCCTGCACTCCTTGGACATTCACAGGCAACTACGTTACTACTTGGATAAAACTAAGGCTTTCAGAAAATCTAACCAGCTATTTGTATCATATGCTACAGCATCACAAGGAAAGGCTATCTCAAAGCAAACCATTTCAAAATGGATAGGGCATTGCATACGTTTTTGCTACACTCATCACGGAAAACCAGTTCCTGCTAGCATAAGGCCCCACTCCATCAGGGCAACGGCTACATCTACAGCCTTCCTCAGGGGGGGGTGCTAACCAAGGATATTCTGGAAGCTGCAACTTGGAGTTCAGTGCACACCTTCACCAAACACTACCACTTACCACTTTACTCTAAGACTAAAGCTGGCTTCGCCACTGCAGTTTTGCAGGGCCTTCTAGCCCCTACTAATCCTGTTTGATTCCACCTCCCATCCTTAGCTTTGGGATTCAACCCAAGTGTGATGACTGCAGCAGGGTAACACAATGAACATAGTACAGTTTTGTACCTACCATAAATGTAGATGTTCGAGTGTTCACCCTGCTGCAGTCCAGGTTACCCACCTTCCATCTCCTCTACACTAGCTGAACTTATCTACACCATTCTATCCTATACAACCTCTGTGGTGTATTTGCTTTTGCCTGAAGGTATTGCTTTATTTTATATGTATTTTTGTTTTTTTATATTTTTTGCCTACCTATTGAGGGGCACCTGACATCTGGGGCAAGAAAAACTGAAGAAAATGGTGTTGGATGCCTCTTATATACCCCTGGCACACTGACGTCAGGGAAGAAGTGACAGCAACTGATGCCAGACCAAGACTTTGGAATTCGGGCCGACTGCGGGACTGCCTGATGGCAGGATAACCCCAAGTGTGATGACTGCAGCAGGGTGAACACTCAAACATCTACATTTATGGTAGGTACAAAACTGTACTTTTCCTATTATGTTTAATATCTTTATATACATTTTCTTCAAAATGTTCTTTCCTCCTCTGGTTATTTGCTCACAACACCTTTGTTCCTTTGCCAGTTTTCTCCAATAAATTCCAGCCCCTTCTTGCCTGTTATCTGTATACCTAATTGCATTCATCCCTGTTGGTAGAGTCTCCTTCCTCCATTCCCATGTTGGCTTAGTTCTTATAATACTTTCTACTACTTTATGAATGTAATATTCTGTATGATTATTTTTATTTGCCTTAAAGGTCTGCATCCAAAATCACAGTCTCTCCTTGTTTCTTGAGCTTCCCCTCTGTTTTATCATCTCTTTCCACTTTGAATTACAGGTTTCTGCTTGTGCTATGTATAGCAACTTTAACTGTTTAGCTCTGAAATACCCCTTCAAATTGGGTAATCCCAATCCAACTTGTTCTATTGGAGGAATCCGCTTATCTTAATTGATGATTGCCATCTTCCTCTTTATTAATTCCTATCCACAACTTCTCATCTGGTTGATAAAATATGCCTGACCTCTGTATAAGACTAAAGGAACTAAAACATTTAACTGCTTGTATCTTACTGTCGACATCCCTAAAACAGAGCTTCTAATTTCTTAGTTTTTGTATTATCTTTTGTTTAGTCTCCTCCCAAATAGCCTTAGCTGCCACACCTGAATCATTTTGAATCCATACTCATAAATATTTCATTATAGCATGTCCCCATAAATATGGATATTTCTGAACCAATTTGTGTGTAAGTACATAATTTACCATTATTGCCTTTGTTTTAGCTTCATTAATTAAAAAAAAATTCAAACTGTCTCAAAATGTTCCACAACCATCCAATGTCCTTTTCTGGTTTTATCAGGTATAAAATAATATCATCTGCAAATAGAGTTAGCTTTTCGTGAATACCATACCAATTATATCCTTGAATTTCTGATTCCCTTGTTTTCTTTGCCAGTGGTTTTAAATGTAATGCAAATAACAAAGGGGAAAGAGGACACCTCTGCATAGTTCCTCTGCTCAAGCAGAATTTTCAGGATCCCTCATACATCCTCCTAATTAATTGTATTAGGGAATGCCTTACTCATAAAAGTCTCAGCTTATTGTAACAAATGTTTTCTCTACATCAAGACCCATTCACACCATTGGTATTTTCTTACATTATGCTTCCCTGTGGATCATCAATATCCTGTTAATGTTGTCAAATGTTTGCCTCCCCTCCACAAAACCACATTGATCCACATCTATCAATTGTGGCATCACCTTTGCCATTCTTTCAGCCATTCTAGACATAAACACTTTATAATCATGGTTTAGTATTGAAATGGACCTGTATTAAGCTGTATATGATGGATCTTTACCCTGTTTAGGTATTACCGCTACAACCATTTTCTTCCAGGATGTTGGCACTTTTCCTCTTAAAATATTGTGAAACAAAACCTTCTAGATCTTTATCAGTTTTTCCCTCCTAGCTTCCCAACTTCCACAGGAATACCATCTATTCCTGGGGACTTTCCTGTGGATTGGTTATACATCACCATTTTTATCTCAACTCTTCCTATACTGTTATGATCTCTTGTTATAGGCTCCCTAAGCTTGGTGACAGCTCGTTCTATTTTCTGTTGCCTGAGTCATTGTGCTCTAGAGTTATCAAAAAAACAGTTCTTAACAGCAAACTTTCTAAACTCATGCATATTATTGAGGTAATCCCTTATTTTCTGTTTAGCATTCTGCAGTTGCTTCTCTTCTTGTCCATTGAGATTTCCCCTATTCTCCAATGCTTTAACATTTGTCAGTTCCTCTAAATGCTTCTTTTTACTTCTTAACTATATCTCCCTTTCTTTATTTCCTCCCTATTTTAAACTCCACTTTAATTTCATCCCACTCCCTACCTTTATTTTCTTAAGAAATTTCTATCTTCTCCAACAGTTCCTGAATAATTTCCACTACCCATTCCTTAAATTCCTCTCTTTTCAGGATATAAGTGGGAAAGTGCCAGTGTCTCATTTTTATTTCATTACCCTGTGTTTTTATTTTAGTTATTTTAGTTATTATTGGTACATGATCTGAACTAGTTATTTGGTGTATATCAAGACCCTCAATTAAATGCACATGTTCCTGTGAAATGTAAATTCTGCCTAGCCTAGCCCCGTTTTGTATCTTATGGAATAATATGTAAATTCACTCCAAACCCCTAGTACTAAATTTACATCTTCCATGCCAATATTCTTATAAATTTCTTCAAAAGTATACCCTCCTTTATTATGCTTTCCCCTTCTTTCCCCCGACACATCTTCACTGCTGCAAATCAAATTCCATTCCCCAACTGTAAGTAATATTCCTTGATGAATGCTGATTATTTCTCCCAGAATTTTTTAAAGCTCCATTAATGATTTTTTAGGTGGAATATAAATCATGCCAGTGTAATCCTCCTCCTTTGCCAGTAGCCCAGTAGTACTACAAATCTACCATTATTATTGTTTTTATCCTCTTCTATCACTATTGGAGCTCCTCTTGCAATTAATATAAATACTCCTCTTTTCCTTTGTTCCAGGTATTCCACTGAATAACAATCCCGAAAACATTTCTTTATCAAATTCATATGTTCAGTTCTTTCCATGTATGTCTCCTGTAGCACAGCTATTTGCACTCAACATTTTTTAATAAAATTCACTATTCTTTCTTTTTTGTATTTAACTGTGAGACCATTGACATTGAAAGACATTACAGAATGAATCACTGCATTTAAGAGTTATTATTCTCAGCTTTTATGTATAACAGCTTTTCTGTTAAATGTCTAGTTCCTGCTTTTGTCTTACATGCATACACTCTTTGTCAGGTTAATCTTTTATACAGTTGTTTTTTTGTCATCTCAATGTGAGCCTATGTCACACTTTACAGCACTTTTGTATTATTGAAAATCCTCAAACAAAAATAGACACACACACACCCAATATCCCCTAAAACCTATTAACTTAATACTAACACATAAAACTATGTACATCTTCAAATACTGATGTTTTAACCTCCTAATAGGAACAGATGCTCCAAACTGACAGCCAGATTCACAGAGTTGAGTTAACCTAAAAGAAAGGTTACCCATGCTAAGACACACTGTGCAGCCTGTGCTTCTACTAAGTGGTGTCTATTTTTGTCTTATCTTTATAGCTCTCTCAGCAGGGAAATCACTTGAATGCTTTCAGAGAACATTGTCTCCTGGCCAATTTCTCTTCATCAGATTGTCTCCATGGAGACATGAGGACTGCTACTAAGCATACATCTATTTGCTAGGGACAAAAGCATTATAATATTCAATTTTGTTTTTCATTTACTTCCTTTCTCTTAAAACTTGTTACTAGATTAAGCTAAGGGCCATAATCTAGTCATTCCCCATGAAAGAATGAGAACAAGAAAATTATTTTTTCTTTTGTAACGCTCTTTTAACCAAACTTTTCTTCTTCTTTTTCTTTACATTGCAGTTCCTACATTTCTTAAAACTGAACAAGAAGAAAGAGAGAAGTGAGAAAAAACAAAAAAACAGGAGCATCTGTTTACAATAGTATCCCCAATACACTTAAAATAACTACAACAACTTTACTTTATAGTATGCAAAAAATCATTACACTATAAAAATAATATTATGAAGAAAATTGTTTTACCTACAGTTAACTTTTTCCCTACCCCAAGTATTTTTCAGAACATTAATGACATGAAGTATGGCATATGCTTTAGAGTCCCCCACAAGTCCAACAAACTCCAGGAAAAGTCCAATATTTCCAGATTTCCTTATTCTGTCATATTTCACAAATATAATTATTGGTTTGTAATCCCACATTTGTCAATGTCCATGTTAGTGGCTTTATGCTTATTCATCTAGAAATCCTGTCTCTGCTTCATTTCCAGTGTAGTCTCGATTCTTCTAGTTAAGTCATAGAATCTAGAAACATAGCTGCTGTTAAAAAGGCATAATTAATACTGCATGTTAACTACAGGAATCAATCAGAGGAGGTTAGAAAGGATTGGGAAGAGACTGAAAAAGCAATTCACAAAGAAACAAAAGGGGATATATATATATATATATATATATATATATATATATATATATATATATATCTCCCAAATATGCAACAAAGTCTAGAAGATTTAGGAGCATTGCTTCGAAGTTTTTGCATAGGTATTATTATACCCCAAGCAGACTCCAAAGAATTTTTCCTCAGGTAAATTGCAAATGTTGGAGGTGTAATGGGGAAGAAAGAGACACGTGGTAACATATTCTTTGGGAGTGTAATAAGTTGGCAGACTTTAAAAATTCCATGCAAATTACTCAACAGAAATGCTGGGTGAGCAAATTGGTGTAACTAAGGAACTGAATTCTTTGAGCTATGGTACAAAATCAGAACTGCCTACATATAGTGTAGCCTTGCTGAATTTAATTATGGTGGCTACCAAAAACAAATCAATAGAAAATGGAAATCAAAGTCTAAACCAACTATACTAGAAGTAGTCAATATAGCAACAGAGACAAAAAACGAAGTGGGATCTTTAGAAAACGTGCAAATGGAAACAGTACATGTAGAATGATGTTTTATGCAGGAATTGAATGAGCTTTGTAATGTTTGACTGAAAATGACTGGATAGATTATAGGTGATGTGTAACACTTGCAAATGAGAATATGTCAGTATGGTTTGTTTTCATTTATATAAATGTATGATTGCCTATTTCACAAGTGATAATTTAATAAAGATGTTTTTTGTTAAAAAGGTTCATTTATTGGCCATTTCAGCATGTTTGCCAATGGATCCTCCTTTTTGAAAGGGGTTTTATATAAAAAGCTTCCAAGAAAAATGATGGCCCCCTCCTTTGGCTCTTAATTTTTTGTTAGAGAAGCTAACACTTGCTCCATTTAAACAGCTAACCTATGTGACTTGTGGTTCTTAACATGGAAAACATTTTTATTGATTGCTCTGAACTCTGCAAGAAAGGTTTCAGAGTTTAAGCCTGTATGGTTAATCAACTCTATCTCATTTACCACAGGGACAGGGCTTTTAATTAATCCTTCTTTTTATGCCTAAAGTTTAATCTGAGTTTGCTGTAAGCCAAACTATCCATCTCCCTGTTTTCTTTCTTGAACTCAACAATGAAGGAGAAAGGATACTCCATACCTTGGATGTCTACAGACAGCTCAGTTGCTACCTTGACAGAACTAAATCTTTCAGCTCATCAGATTGATTGTTCATTTCCTGTGAAGGTAAAAAAAAGGGAAAACCTTTGTCAAAACAGATTATTTCCAAATGTTTGTCTAAGGCCATTACCTTTTGTTATACTCACCACAACAAAACTATTCCAGGCAGGGTAAAGGTCCACTCTACCAGGGCCTTGGTGTCATATATGACTTTATGGAAAGGCGTAGTTTCTAGAAGTATTACAGCAATTGCAACTTGATCCTTTGTACCTACTTTTACAAAGCACTGTAAGCTTGATTCCTTCTGTTGGTCTAGATCAGGCTTTGCAAGGACCATTCACCAGGGTTTCCATATACCCCCCTCTACCTCCCAAATATAGTAAGTCAGGGTAATCTACTCATATAGCTACGACTACTGCAACAGTGGTCAATATGAAAAATGTAGTACAGTTATGTAAGCAAACTTATCATAACAATAGATGTTCAAATGATCACTGGTGCAGTAGCTGCTCCTTTCCTCCACCCCCCCCATATTTTTTGGTGTGTTGTTTATGTCAGGATGTTGACATTTATATTTTGTTGTTCATAGCATTGCCCTTTCAGAGCTGACCCTCTGTCTCTCTCTTGGCTGGAAAGCTCTGAAGGGCTTGGTGCCCAAACTTGTCTTTTTGTCAGCTCAGCTCAAGCTCTAATTATTTGCTCCCAATACCTTGGTTCCTTTACCAGTTTTCTACAATAAATTCCAGTCCCCTCTTCCCTATTTTTTGTACCCCTAATTGCTGTCATCCCTATTGGGAGAATCTCCTTTCTCTACCCCTGTGTTGGCTTAGTTCTTAGAATACTTTCTTCTACTTTATGAATATAATATCCTGTATGCTTATTGTTATTTTCCTTAAGGATCTGCATCCAACATCCTAGTTTCATGAGCTCCCCCCCTATTTCATCATTAACCCTTTCCATTTTGAGTTATAGCTTTCTGCTTGCGCTATCTATACAAGTCTTAACTGTGTAGCTCTGAAATACTCCTTCAGATCAGGTAATCCCAAACCACTTTGTTCTACTGGAAGGATCAACTTATTCCACTTGACTCTTGCTTTGTTCTGCTCCTAGATAAAAATCCTTCAAACCTTTATTAATTTGCTATCCATAATTTCTCCTCTGGCTGATACAAATATGCCTGGCTTGTGTATAAAACTAAAGCAACTGAAAACAGTTTCACTGGTTGTATCTTGCTATTCATATCCATAAAACAGAGCTTCCAATTTCTCCATTTTTGTATTTTGTTTTATTCTTTTCCCACATATCCTTAGCTGCCATAACAGAATCATTGTTAATCCATACTCCCAAGTACTTCATCTTATTATGTCCCCCATAAACATGGATATTGCTGAACCAATTCATGTGTGTGTACATAGCTTACAGCTATTGCCTTTGTTTTATCATTATTAATTTTGCAGGCCCGAAAAGATATGAAACTGTCTCAGAATGTACCACAACACTGAAATGTCATTTTCTGGCTTTATCAGGTGTAAAATAATCATCTTTTTTCAGTTGTTCCTGTTAGGGGTCGCCACAGCGGATCATCTGTTTCCATTTCTTCCTGTCCTCTGCATCTTGCTCTCTCACACCAACCACCTGCATGTCCTCTCTCACCACATCTATAAACCTTATCTTAGGCCTTGCTCTTTTCCTGTTACCTGGTAACTTCATCCTTAGCATCTTTTTCCCAATATACTCTCAGCACATGTCCAAACCAATGTAATCTTGCCTCCCTGGCTTTGTCTCCAGACCTTCCAAGCTGGACTGACCCTCTAATATACTTATTCCTAATCCTGTCCACTCTCGTCACACCTAGTGCAAATCATAACATCTTTAACTCTGCCACAACCAGCTCTAACTCCTCCTTTTTTGTCAATCACACTGTCTCCAACCCATATAGCATAGCTGGTCTCACTACCCTCTTATAGACCTTCCCTTTCACTCTTACTGGTACTTGTCTGTCACAAATCACTCCTGACACTCTTCTCCACCCATTCCATTCTGCCTGTACTCTCTTCTTCACCTCTCTTCCACACTCACTATTACTCTGAACTACTGATTCCAAGTATTTAAACTCATCCACCTTCGCCACCTCTACTCCTCGTATCCTCATCATTCCTCTATCCTCCCTCTCATTCACACACATATATTCTGTTTTAGTCCTGCTGACCTTCATTCCTCTTCTTTCTAGAGCATATCTCCATCTCTCCAGGGTCTCCTCCACCTGTTCCCTACTCTCACTACAGATCACAATGTCATCTGCAAACATCATAGTCCACGGGGAGTCCTGTCTGATCTCGTCTGTCAAGCTGTCCATCACCACTGAAAATAAGAAAGGGCTCAGAGCTGATCCTTGATGTAATCCCACCTCCACCTTAAACGCATTTGTCACTCCCACCGCAGACCTCACCGCTGTCACACTACCCTCGTACATATCCTGTGCCACTCTTACATACTTCTCTGATGCTCCCAACTTCTTCATACAATACCACAACTCCTCTCTAGGCACCCTGTCATATGCTTTCTCTAAGTCTACAAAAACACAATGCAACTCCTTCTGACCTTGTCTGTACTTTTCTATCAACAGTCTCAGAGCAAACATTACATCTGTAGTGCACTTTCCCAGCATGAAACCATACTGCTGATCACTAATCATCACGTCCCTTCTTAACCTACCTTCCACTACTCTTTCCCATAACGTCATGCTGTGACTGATCAATTTAATCCCTCTGTAGTTACTACAGCTCTGCACATCACCCTTATTCTTAAAAAATCGGTACCAAAACACTTTTTCTCCATTCTTCAGGCATCCTCTCACTTTCCAAGATTTCATTAAACAATCTGGTTAAAATCTCCACTGACATTTCACCTAAACACCTCCATGCTTCCACAGGTATGTCATCTGGCCCAACAGCCTTTCCATTCTTCATCCTCTTCATAGCTATCCTTACTTCCTCCTTGCTGATCCATTGCACTTCATGATTCACTATCCCCACATCATCCAACCTTCTCTACCTCTCATTCTCTTCATTTATCAACCCCTCAAAGTACTCTTTCCATCTGCTCAACACACTCTCCTCACTTGTGAGTATGTTAATATCATCTGCAAATAAAGTCAACTTGTCTTGAGTATCATACCAGTTATATCCTTGAATTTCTGAGTCTGTTATTTTCTTTGCCAATGGTTCTAAATACAACACAAATAACAAAGGGGAAAGAGAACAGCCTTGCCTGGTTCTTCTGCTCATACAGAACTTATCAGACAGGAAGCCCCTAGACACACATACTAATTTCCACCTCTGATCCCTCATATATCCTCCTAATCAACCTTATAATGTTATCCTTCTATTACTATACTTATAAAACCCTAGCTTTCTCTGTATCAAGATTCAACAGCAACAGTGGTATTTTCTTACATTCTGCTTTCTTCTGGATCATTCTTGTCAAATATTTGCCTCTCCTCTACAAAACCACACTGACCTATATCTAACAATCTTGGCATCACCTTTGCTATTCTTTTAGCCATTATAGACATAACA